>NC_092873.1:383405102-383706436 GCF_028372415.1 Notamacropus eugenii | reverse complement strand
TGGATTTGACTGTGCAAAGTGAGAGACACTGGAACAGGACTACTCAGCATGGCATGCCCACATCAGAAAATGTGTTGTGCTCTATGAGCAAAGCAGAATTGAGACAGCACAAAGGAAATGTAGCATGTACAAATTTGCAGTACACTCCAAATATTCACATGGACTATCTATGCCCAACCTGTGGTACAGCATTCTGAGCTCATATTGGTCTGATCAGCTACAGTCGGACACACTGAAACTTCACTTTATCATGGTGATGTCATTTTGGTTTGGACCAGGGTCTCCCATTGCATCCTGGACTGTTTCCAGTTGTCCTGATGAATATCAGGTCATTGGATCCAGATGGCTCTGGAAGAGAAAGTGAGGCTGGTGACCTTGCACAGCCCTCACTCACTCAAATCAAAGTTAACTGCAAGTCATGTCATCAGTTTGATGTCATGGTCCTCTTCAAGAATGAAGGAAAAACACAAATTATCTCAAAGGGTTCATTGTGCTCTAAATCTATAATACTATGATCCTATTATTGATTTGAATATTGTTCCCAGAGCAAAAGTATGAGGCTGGGTAGGGGTATAAGTGTGGTGGCAAAGTAGATGGCAATATACCTATGATGCAGCAGGCCCTGATTTGCAGTGCTTGGAGTTGGCAAGATATCTGGAGTTTTCTGAATTTTCATTTAGACATCAATTGAATCAGACCAACTCCAGGGTAGAGGATTAACTTCAAAGCAGGATACATTAATTCCTCACACATAGCCCCCACCTTGGGGAGGGAAGATGATCTTGGAAGGTATGGTTCTTCGGAGTTTAGAGACTGGTAGAGAGATAGAGGGAGAGACAGAATCCATGAATCAGCCAATAAGCTTTTATTCAGTGCATACTATGCTCCATGTAAAACTATGAACATACAATGAAAAATCAAAAACAATCTCTGCCCTTGAGGAGTTTCTATTCTAATATGGAAGACCAGATATATAAATCAGAATACATATGATAAACACAGAGTAGATGAAAGATAACTTGAGAGGATGGCATTAGTCTTACACATAATAAGTCTTTAATAAATGATTGCTAGATTTAATTTAATTAATCCTCACACAACATTTTTGGTTAACTAGATAGTGCAAGTATCTTCTATTACACTTACCTGTGTCTTTATGAGGTTAAAGACTTTATAGATCCTCCAGCACTTAGAATAGTGCACAGCACATAATAGGTACTTAATGATTATTGAACTGAGACTGAGTATAATATTACTACTACTACTACTACCACTACTACTACTACTACTACTACTACTACTACTACTACTACTACTACTACTACTACTACTACTACTACTACTAGCTATAAAAGACAGTGAGGTGGAACGGTGATTTGGAACCCTGGACTTGGAGTCAGGAAGACCTAAGTTTGAATCCTGCCTCAGATATTTACTAACTCTGTGATCTTAAGTAAGTCACTTAGATTTTCTCAGCAATAACGTCTTCATCTGTAAAATGGAGGTAATAATACCATTCACTTCATAGCATTGTTGTGAAGATCAAATAAGATAGCTGTGCGATAGCTGTGTGTAAAGTGCTTTATAAACCTTATAGCCTATATAGGTGGTAGTTATCATTAGCTGGCTATTATGAATGTGTCCTGTAATTATTCCTTACCCATGTCCCATCATCAAACTCCCCTGTTCAGGAGAAACTGGTACAGAAGAAGTGTGGTGAGGTTAAAGGGAATTAGTGACCCAGGCTTCAGCAGAAGCAGATGTGAAGATCAGAAAATGGACTTTGAAAGAAGTTTGTTTTCTAGGAGTTGGAGAAAATGGCTGTTGAAAGATTTTGGACATGAATGAGAAAGAAAACTGAAGTCAAAGAGTGGAGAACTTGGCTCCCGCATAAAAATAGCAGCAGTAACAACAGTTCAGTGGTTGTTGTTGTTCGGTAGTGCCCAACTCTTTGTGACCTGCAAATTTGGGATATTCTTGGCGAAGATAATGGAGTAGTTGACATTTCCTTTTTCCAGGTCATTAGACAAATGGGGAAACTGAGACAAACAGGGTTAAGTGACTTGGCCAGGGTCACACAGCTAGTAAGTGCCTGAAGTCAAATTTGAACTCAGGAAGATGAGTCTTCCTGACTTTAGGTCCAACACTCTATCCTAAGTACCAACTAACTGCCCAGGAGCAGCAGTAATGATAAAAATAGTCCCTTTCCCAAAGCTATTGTCAATGACTTGGAGAAGGATCGTTGACTTGGTATGAATGAAATACATGAGAAGACTTCAAGTTCTTTCATTTTTGTTGGCCTTGGAAGGGACTTCCTACTATGGGAGAAGCCAAATATTCCAGATGAAGAAGAAGAATGAGAAAGGGTTAAACTCAGGACCCAGCTCATCCCTTTTCCCTAAATAACAGGGGAAAAGAGATGGTGTGTGGCTTCCCTGCCACAGAAAGCAGGAGGTAGCACAAGAAATTTAGACAGAGAGCAGAAGCAAAGTGTTGATTAGAAAAGAGAAGATTTAGTAAGGCAGATCAGAAATAAGTAGGACACATCAATAGAAGACAAGTACGTTGGACAGTGTCTGCAGGGAGAAAGAAGATACAAAGACTCTATGGAGTGGACTATGGAAGTTTGATCAGTATCCATCAGCAAATCTGACCTGATCTCTCTCCTGCTCCATTTCTTTCTTGATGAACTATGGAATTGCATTCCCTTTTCTTTAGTCAGTCTTTCACATATATTCCTAATTTTGCTTCCACAGTGCCATTCCCCTAGAAGGAGGATGGGCATGCACACCCCAAATTCTGTGCCTAATTTGCAGGAGTACAGACAAAGCTAGGCCATTCATGCTTATTCCATTCCATTCCTATGGATTTGAAGAGATACTGACCCAAGAGAGTACACTGACTTTAAAAAGTAGAGAGGGATACTCCAGCTGTGTGATGACCTGTGGAGGCTCTGTGTTATACTTAATAAATGACTGAATCCATATATGAGGGCAAACATGGGGATAGAGTCAAATTGAGATAACATGGTACAGTAGATAGGAAGTTCTGCATTCAAGTTCTACCTTGGACATATATTGACAGTTTTACCCAGGACAAATCACTTAATCTATGACCAAATTACGGAGAAAATGTTGACCTGAATTGATAGAGGGAATTTCCTTACCAAGGAGTTACCTATACTAATCAGAGGCCCAGTCCCTATACTATAGGAATTATTGAACTGTAAGAAAGGGTGAATATGAATAACATAGGGAAACATGAAAAGACATAGTAACTAATGTGAAGTGAAGTAAACAGAACCAGGAAAATAATATACATAAGGATTATAACCTTCTGAATGTCAAAAACATAGCAACAAAAAATTGAAAATAAATGTTGTGTAATTCAAATCATCGTGGTTAGCCCTAAAGAAGAGACACATAAATCCATCTCTCTTTCTTTTTTTACAGAGCACAGGATTCTAGGTGTGAAACAATACATGCAATGCTGGGCTTGGTAGATATATTGCTTAGTTTTGCTGACATTTTTTCCTCTTTTAAAAAAATTCTTTATTTTAAAGAGTGGTTCCTTGAGAGAATAAGTAGGAAGAGTTATAATGAAAAATATATGTGATATAGAAATAAAAAAAAGAGCAATACAATTTTAAAAATAATTACTAAGAGCTCTCTAAGAACAAAGGATATTTGGGAGACAGATGGCAGAGTAAGAAGGAAGTAGCTGTCACTCTCCCTTATTGACCTCTAAAAACCCAGAAAAAATTTGCCCCAAGAGAAACCCTAGAATGGCCTAGTCAACAGAAAGATGAGGTACAGCAGTCCTTTAATCTGGAGAAGGTTAGAGGATTAATAGGAAAAGTCCCTCTCACTTTGGTGGAAGGAGAGCAGTACAGGACAAGAGGCATCCCAGCAAGCCAGCAACAAGTCCCATCTTGGCAAACAAGTGGGATATCCTGAGCCCCAAAGTAGTGGAGCAAGCAAATGCCAACACTAGGAGCCCAAGTGCCTTGGCACAGGCAGAGGAACCAGTAGACTCCAGCAACCAAACCTCCTGGTGTTTTAACACAAGTCCAAGAAGCACAATTAAAGGCAGGCAGGCCTTCTCCAGAATCTAAACTTTCTGGTGCTTCAGAGCAGCCATTGTCCAGGGACCAGACCCATCTCTACCCAGAGAGCTTCAGTATTGCTGACCCCAACTCAGCACTAGGTAAGCTTCCAGGCCTCTACAGTGTCCAGCTGCCAGCACCCGAGACCCCAGTACACAAAGCCAATGACCAGATCCCTGGCCCCCAGAACAAGAAGCTTGGGTCAGTAACCCCTGCGCTCCAGCAAGAGAGCTCAACTTTAAAAGCTAGAAAATAGGCAAACATCATAACTAAAAAGCAGAAGTGGACAATGACAATAGATTCTTTTTTTAAAAATTAATTTATTTGTTTTCAGTTTTCAACAATCACTTCCATAAAATTTTCTTCCTCTTCCCTCTCCCCCTCCCTGAGATGGCATGCAATCTTATATGGGTTCTACAAATACATTATTCTTAAACATATTTTCACATTAGTCATGTTTCACAGAAGAATGAAAACAAAGGGGAGAAACCATGAGAAAAAACAAAACATAGCATAAGAGAAAGTAGTCTGCTTCATTCTTATTCCATTTTTCTTTTTCTGGATGTGGATGGCATTTTGCATCAAGAGTCCTTTGGGGATGTTTTAGGTCCTTGCATTGCTGTGAAGGACTATCTATCAGAAACAGTCCTCACACCCTGTGGCTATTACTAAGCACCCATAGAGTTTTACCATGGGGTCAGGGAAGACCCAAACACAAATTCAGAAGACAATATTGTCAATATACCCACATCCAAAACCTTGAAGGGGAATATGAACTGGTTTCAAGCTCAAAAAGCCTTATTGGAAGAGTTCAAGAACGTTTTTAAAAGTCAAATAAGCAAGTTAGAAGAAAAATTGAGAAAAGAAAAGAGAAGTATGCAAGGGAGTCCATAGCTTGGAAAAGAAAGGACAAAAACTGACTGTAGAAAACAAGTCCTTAAAAAGTAGAATTGACCAAATGGAAAAGGAGTCACAAAACCTTACTGAAGAGAAGAACTCATTAAAAACTAAAATGGGTCAAATGGAAAAAGAGGTACAAAAGCTAACTGAAGAAAACAGTTCATGAAAAATTAAAATAGGGCAAGTGGAAGCTCTATGAGACAACATCAAGAATCAGTCAAACAAAATCAAAAGAATGAAAAAACAGAAGAAAACATGAAATACCTCATTGGAAAAACAACTGACCTGGAAAATAGATCCAGGAGAGATAAACTAAGAATTATTGGTCTACCTGAAACCCATGATCAAAAAAAGAGACTTGATAACATCTTACAAGAAATCACCAAGGAGGCAGTCCAGCATGGACTGTGGTGGCATAGACAGGCTGGAGCAGTCATCAAGGGACTGAATCACTGGCAGCTGTGACGGTTTTCAGACTTTTCAGCCCACAAATTCCAAAGACAGCAGAGAAGGTAAATGGGAAAACTCAGTTGGACCTGAGTAAAACAGGAGCATGGTCTGGATCCAACCCTGGGGTAGTGGAAGTGGTATCACTAGAGGTGGCAACAACAATGGCTGGTTCTGGAGTTCCAACCACATAGAGAGTGTAGGGATCAAGTGACTGATCAGAGGGAAATTGCAAGGATCTCTTTGCTAGAGTTGAGGCAGGTTTCTGTTGCTTTGCTCATGCTTGAGTCTGGGTTGCAGTCCTAAGTGGTGGTCCTGGGGTGAGGAAGAATACTGGCATGGTGGAGCTGATGATGCAGTGAATAGGAAATCCTCCTCACAGTTTCAAGATAGAAAAGAGGGCTTGAGGTCACTCACAGGGCAGAGCACAGGCCAGGAATGGAGTGAACACTTTTCCTTCGATCATATCACCTTGGAAGAACTGAAAATTTACAGGTCTCTAGAAGTAACTCTGAAAACAGCTGCATAAAACCCTTGAAGCTAGGGCCAGCATACCACCCCTCCTTCACTGGAAGCAGACAAATTGACAAAGAGTTAGAAAGTCAAGCATTTGGCTGGGAAAATGAGCAAACAGCATTAAAAAAAACTCAGACTATAGAATCTTACTTTGGTAACAAAGATAATCAAAACACAACCAGAAGACAAAAAGTCAAAGCTCTTACATCCAAAGCCTCTAAGAAAAATATGATTTAGTCACAGGTCATGGAAGAGCTCAAAATGAATTTTAAAAATCAAGTAAGAGAAGTAGAGGAAAAATTGGGAAGAGAAATGAGAGTGATGCAAGAAAATCATGAAAAACAAGTCAACTGTTTTGTAAAGGAGACCTCCCCCTCTCAGTTAGAGATAGTTAGATAAATTTAAACACAAAATGAACAAGAAAGAATTTAAGTAGGTGAATAGAATTTTGGAAAAGTTAAATATGGTAGACTTCTGGAGAAAATTGAATGGGGATAGAAAGGAATGTATCTTTTTTTCTCTGTGGTACATGGTACCTACACAAAAATTGATCATGTATTAGGGCATGCAAGCCTCACAATATAATATAGAAAGGCAGAAATATTAAATGCATTCTTTTCAGATCATGATGTAATAACAATCATATAAAATAAAGAGCCATGGAAAAAATAGAGTTAAAATTAATTGGAAACTAAATAATCTAATACTAAAAAAATGTATGGGTTAAACCACAAATCATAGAAACAACAAATAACTTCATCCAAGAGAATGACAATAATGACCCCACAAACCAAGACTTATGGGATACACTGAAAGCAGTTCTTAGGGGAAGTTTTATAACTCTCAAAGGTTGCATAAATAAAATAAAGAGGAGATCCATGAATTGTTCAAACAACTAAAAAAGAAAAAGAACAAATTACAAATCCCAAATTAAATACCAAATTAGAAATTCTGAAAGCCAAAGAAGAGATTAATAAAACTGAAATTAATAAAATTATTGAACTAATAAAACTAAGAACTGATTTTATGAAAAAACAATAAAATAGATCAAATTTAGTTAACTGGATTTAAAAGGAAAGAAGAAAATCAGATTAGTAGTATCAAAACTGAAAAGGGTGAACTCATTACCAATGAAGAGGAAATTAAAACAATAATTTGGAACTATTTTGCCCAACTGTATGACAATAAATTTGACAATCTTAGTGAAATGGATGAATATTTGCAAAAATGTAAATTGCCTAGATTAACAAAATAGGAAATAAAATACTTAACCTTATTTCAGTAAAAGAAATTGAACAAGCCATCAATGAACTCCCTAAGAAAAAATCTCGAGGACCAGATGGATTTGCAAGATATATCTACCAAACATTTAAAGAACAATTAATTTCAATATTCTATAAATGATTTGGAAAAATAGGTGGAGTCCTATCATTTTTTAAATGATACAAATATAGTGCTGATACCAAAACCAGGAGGAGCCAAAACAGAGAAAGAAAATTATAGACCAATTTTCCTAATGAATATAAATGCAAAAATTTTAAATAAAATATTAGCAAAGACATTATAGCAACTTATCAGGAGAATAATACACTATGATCAGGTGGAATTTATACCAGGAATACAGGTCTAGTCCAATATTAGGAAAACTGTCAGCATAATTGATCATATCAGTAACAAAACTAACAGAAATCATATGATACAATGATACAAATCACATGATAAATTCACAAAAACCTTTTCACAAAATACAACACCCATTCCTATTAAAAACACTAGAGAGCATAGGAATAAATGGAGTCTTCCTTAGAATGATAAGCATCATCTATTGAAAAACATCAACAAGCAATATATGTAATGAGGATAAGCTAGAAGCATTTCCAGTAAGAACAGGGATGAAACAAGAATATCCATTATTACCACTGTTATTCAATATTATACTAGAAATGTTAGATTTAGTAATAAGAGAAGAAAAAGAAATAGAAGGAATTAGAATGACAAAGAAGAAAATAAGCTATCACTCTTTGTAGATGGTAAGATGACATACTTAGAGAATCCTAGAGAGTCAAGTAAAAACCACTTAAAATAACAAACAGCTTTAGCAAATTTGTAGGATATAAAATAATCCCACATAAATCATTGCCATTTCTATATATTACAAAGTTCAGCAGCAAGAGATAGAAAGAGAAATTCCATTTAAAATAATTGTAGATGTAAAATATTTGGGAATCTACCTACCAAAACAAACCCAGGAACTACATGACCACAATTACAAAATACTTTTCACACAAATAAAGTCAGATCCTGAAAAAATATCAGTGGCTCATAAGTAGGCTGAACTAATATAATAAGAGTGTCAATTTTACCTAAATTAATTTACTTATTCACTGACATATCAAAAATATTTTACAGAGCTGGAAAAGACAATAACAAAATTTATCTGAAAGTACAAAAGGTCTATAATATCATGGGAATTAATGAAAAACATATAAGAAAAGGTGCCCTTGCTGTATCAGGCTTTAAGTTGCATTATAAAGCAGCAATAATCAAAACTACTTGATATTAGCTAAGGAATAGTGTGGTAGATCAGTGGAATAGGTTAAGTATATACGATATGATAGTCAATGACAATAATAATCTACTATTTCATAAATCCAAAGGCTGTAGCTTTTAGGATAAGAACTCAGTATTTGACAAAAACTGCTGGAAAGACTAGAAAACAATATAGCATAAACTAGGCATAGACCAATATCTTACACTGTATACCAAGATAAAGTCAGAATAGGTGCACAATTTAGATACAAAGGCTGATACCATAAGCAAACTTGTGTTGTGTTTGTCCTTTGTTTTCGAAGAGGGCCATGACATCAGAGAATGATGACATGACTTGTACTTGACTTTGTTTTAAGTGAGGAAGGGCTGTGTAACATTACCAGCCTCAGTTTCTCCTCCTGAGTTATCTGGATCCAGTGACCAGATATTCATCAGAATGACTGGAGATGGTCCAGGATACAATGTGAGACTTCGGTCTTTTAGGCTAAGGCCTTTTCAGGTACTCACTTAAAGTGAGGTAATGCCCATTCAGTGAATAGGCCTCTTTAATAGAAGGGCCCCTTTAATAGAAAAGAAAAAAAATAGATGAATCACGCTGGGATGGGCAGGAGCCTCAGAGTTGTTGTTTCAAAGAGAATTGTCACTATTCACTGTAAATCAGGAGGGTCCAAAAATAATCATTAAGTGGACATTGGGCAAGGACCAATTGTGGTCCAATGTATGAGCTTCAGAGAGAACAGGGTTTAAAGTATTGAAGGAGAAAGAAAGAAAGAAAGAAAGAAAGAAAGAAAGAAAGAAAGAAAGAAAGAAAGAAAGAAAGAAAGAAAGAAAGAAAGAAAGAAAGAAAGAAAGAAAGAAAGAAAGAAAGAAAGAAAGAAAGAAAGAAAGAAAGGAAGAAAGGAAGGAAGGAAGGAAGGAAGGAAGGAAGGAAGGAAGGAAGGAAGGAAGGAAGGAAGGAAGGAAGGAAGGAAGGAAGGAAGAAAGGAAGGAAGGAAGGAAGGAAGGAAGGAAGGAAGGAAGGAAGGAAGGAAGGAAGGAAGGAAGGAAGGAAGGGAGGAAGGAAGGAAGGAAGGAAGGAAGGAAGAAAGAGAGAGAGGGAGAAAGAAAGAAGGAAAGAAAGAAAGGAAGGAGGAAGGAAGGAAAAATCTAGCCAGTGTACCCCAAGTTAACTGGGCAGCTTCTGACCATCAAAATTTACCTTCTTTTGGAGAGGAGAAGAAAGGGGAGAGAGCTAGGTTGAGAGAGAGGATGATCTGAGTTCCCCAGCTAGCTGGGTCCCCATTCAGGTAGCTTGGTCTACTCACAGGTTGTGCTTGTCCTTCATTTTTGAAGAGGAACATGACATCAGAAAAATGATGACCTGACTTGCACATGACTAAGAGAGCAAGGAATAGTTTACCTGTCAGATTTATGGAGAAGGGAAGAGTTTATGACAAAACAAGATAGAGAACACTATGAAATGCAAAAAGGCTGATTTTGATTTCTTCAAATTGAGAAGGTTTTACACAAACAAGATTAGAGGGGAAGCAGAAATCTGGGAAACAATTTTCACGACCTGTGTATCTGATAAAGGTCTCATTTCTAAAATATATAGAGAACTGAGTGAAATTTATAAGAATACAATTCATTCCCCAATTGATAAATGGTCAAAAGATATGAACAGGCAGTTTTTGGAGGAAGAAATTAGAGATATTTGTAGTCACGTAAAAAATGCTCTAAATGACTATTGATTAGAGAAATGCAAACTAAGACAACTCTGAGGTGCCACCTCACACCTATCAGATTGACTACCATGACAAAACAGGAAAATTGGAACTCTAATGCATTTTTGGTGAAGTAGTGAACAATTCTGACCATTCTGGAGATCTTTTTGGAACTATATTCAAAAGGCTATAAAACTATGCATACCATTCAATCCAGCAATACCACTTCTAAGTCTGTACTCCAAAAAAGTCATAAAGATGGGAAAAGGACCTTCATGTACAAAAATATTGATAGCAGTTTTCTAATGTTGGCAAAGAACTGGAAATTGAAGGGATGCCCATCAATTGGGGAATAAATGAACAAGTTGTGGTATATGAATATAATGGAATACTATTATAGTTCCATGAGAAATGATGATCAGGCAGATTTCAGAAAACCCAGGAAACAGTTACATGAACAGATGCTGAGTGAAATGAGAAGGACCAGGAGAACACTGTATACAGTAATAGAAACATTGTGTGGTAACCGACCTTGATAGACTTAGCTCTTCTCAGCAATGCAATGATCTAAGTCAGTTCCAAAAGACTCATGATGGAAAATGTTATGCACACCCAGAGAAAGAAGTATTATTTTTGCTCTTTTTTCCCTTTCTCATGATTTTTCTGTTTTGTTCTGATTCTTCTTTCACAACATGACTAATATAGAGCTATGTTTAATATGATTTTACATAGTTAGCCTATGTCAGATTCCTTGCCATCTTTGGAAGGGGGGGAGTGGTGGGCGGTGTAAAAATTTAGAAGTCAAAATCTGATAAAAGTGAATGCTGAAAACTAAAGATAAATTAATTGCCTTTTAAAAAATTAGAATTCTCTCTCTTCCCTTCTTAAATTATTTTAGTTGCCTTTGGTTTTGGTCAAGTTTTGCACATGTAGAAGTTGAGAAAAAATGCATAAATCTATTATTGATTAGGTACTGCTGACAATCACTAAAAAATGAGTAGTGATACTGAGCTGAAGAGTTTTATATTATTTTCAGACTGTAGGCTCATCTGTAGAATAAATATAAAGTCAGAGAGTGCAGGATATCAGCTTCAGCTATCTTGCGTAGAATGTGAATACATAAGCAGCAAAGAAAAATGCTAGAGCATACATGCAAGCAAACAAGTGACAGAAGGGGGAAAATAAGATCACTTTCCAGCTTGTCAAAACAGGAAGTTTGACTTCTTTTCCAGCTTTCATTCTGCAGGTATTGTGAACTTTGTTTATGAAGCAATGTCTGGGATCTCAAAATAGAGAGTGGGACAGAGTTCTCTTCTTATCACAATAGGGGCAAGAAGTCTGAACCAGAATTTCTTTCCAATATCAGTCTGAGACAGAAATTATTCTTCTACAAGATGTCTCTTTCCTTTTTTCCATTCCCACTCCTTGGGGAGGATGGTGACAAGTGATTATTTAAAATAGTTAGGACTTTGCATTTGTTCTTATGAAATTTAATTTTATTAGATTAAATCCAACTCTCACCTAATCACTGAACTTTCAAGTTGTAAAGAATCTGAAAGGTCATTTAGTCCAATCCGTTTCTGAAAATAAATTAAACACATGAACAGCAAAAAAAAACAATCCCCATTAAAACAGTACCTCATGAGTGACCATCCAGTCTCTGCCCTCCAATTAAAGGCAACCTCCTAAGTCAGTCTATTTTATGTTTGAACAGCTCTGACTTTTGGGGAATTTTTTCCTGAATCAAACCTAAACAGGTTGATTCTGCTTGCAATAGCCAGACAGAACCATTTTAAACCCTCCAGAACAAGACATTTATTTCAGAACTTAAAGACAACTATTATGTAATCTCTGAGTCTTCTATTTTTCAGGCTGATCACTCTCATTTATTTTTATCTATTTTCACATTACATGGACTTGAGGCCTTTTGCTGGTTATATTCTTCTAGACTCTACAGCTTACCAATATCCTTCTAAAGCTGTGATGCTTAGAATGGAACACTATACTACAAGACAGTGTATACATCAGGCTCCATCACCTCCTTATATCTTGAAGCTGTTCCTCTGGCTCTTAATGCAGCTCAAGATCTTTTTACTTGCTGTATCAATCAAAAAGCATATATTATACACTTACTATATAACAGGTATTGTGTTAAACTCTTGGGATACAAAGAAAGTCAAAAGACATTCCTCCCAATAGAAGCTCCCCATCTAATGAAGGCTCATATTGAACTTATGGTTCATCAAAACACTCAGATGTTTTTCAGACAAACCGGTGTGTAAATCTACCTCTCTCACATTATACTTATGATGCCATTTTTAACCTAATTATAAAATTTTATATTGATCCATATTAAATTTCATCTTATTATATTCAACTCAATGTTCTAGCTGATTGCCATCTTGCTTAGTCCTGATAGTTTTTTATCCAGTGTTAGCAAACTCTCCCAGGTTTATGTCATTGATAAATTGTATTTGATAATGTCAAGATCCATTTTGAAAAGTGATACTGTCATACAATATGTAAGTTTTTCTGCCCAGTTTTATGTCATCTGCATATTTACCATTCAAGTAATTGATACAAATGTTAAATGCATGGGACAAAGGCCCAAACACTGGGATTCAGCCCTTCAAATCTCTTCTAAGTTTACCTTGATCCTTTAATCATAATTGTTTAGGTCTGTTATTATCTCTCAATTGGCCTACAGCTATATTGCTCTATCTGTATTGTCTACCTCAAGCATCTTTTCCATTCATTTCCTCGTTTACACCATTGCCAGTGTTAATCTACATAAATCACCACAATTTCTTACTTAAACACATTGGCTGCTGAATAGTATAAATTCCTTCTGTGATTTAAATTCCTAGGGTAGGTTTCAAACTTAGACTCCTCCAAAATGTGGTTCTCACCTACTTTTTCAGCCTTCTGCTCTTCATTATTTCCTCCACACTCCAACTAAACAGTTTTGTTTCAATCTATGCCTCCAACAAATAGAATGTTCTTTTCTCCATTTCTGTTTATTGCAGCCTCACCTGCCTTTCAGAATCCAGCTCCAATGCATCCTTGTGAATGTTGGAAATGTGAGGGAAAGATCAAGATCAGCCCTTATGCTCCTTTTTCTCCCTTCCCTGGGGTTTGCACATAGTCCTTCCATACAATGGTAATACTTCTTTCATAGAGATACATTATCATTTGAAATTCTGTTCCATTTTCACAAGATCAGAGTCAATACCTGTACATGCCCCATAGGGCTCTGAACTGGATATCTTCTCTTCTCTTTATATATTATTTCATTGGGTGACCTCATCAGTTCCCATGGATTCAATTATCATTTCTATGCTGATGATTCTCAAGCCTACTTAAACTGCCCCAAAAATCTCTACTTATTTTCAGTCTCACTTCTTCAATTGCTTAGTAGACATCTCAAAAGGAATGTTTTATAGAAATGTTAAGTTCAGGACTTAACTTTTCACCCAAACCCTCCCCTCTTCCCAATTTCCCTATTACTGGTGAAGGTACCACCATCCTCCAAGTCATCCAAACACCCAAATCCAGATATTACCCTTTACTCTTCAGTTTCTCTCATCCTCCTCATCCAATCAACTGTCAAATACTGTTCTTTTGGCCTTTGTAACATCTTTTTGCACACCTCTGGTATAAGCCTTAATGACCTAATTCCTAGACTATTGGAATAGCCTCTCGGTTGGTCTCCCTGCCTCAAGTATCTCTCCACTCCAAGTCATCTTCTATTCAGTTGTCAAACTGATCTTCCTAAAGTGAAGGTCTGACCACATTCCCCTCCTCAATAAATTCTACTGGCTCAGTTACTTTCCAGGATCAAATAAAAAATCATCTGTTTAGTAACTTTACCAGCCTTTGTATACCTTACATTCCACCTACTTCCTCTACACATGTTCTCTGTGATCCAGTGAAAATAACCTCATTGTTATTGCTTGAACAAGACACTCATCTACTAACTCTGAACATTTTCCATAACTACCTGCCATGTGTGGAATGCTCTCTCTCTTCTTCTCCCTGTCCTGGTTTTCCTGGCTTCCTTCAAGTCCCAACTACAATCTCACCTTTTACAGGAAGCACCTTCTTTACACCTCTAATTTTGATTCCTTTCCTCTGATGATTATTTCTTATATACTCTGTATATATCTTATTTGTTGATACTTGTTTGCATGACGTCTTGGCAAGTAGACTGTGACTTCCTTTAGTATATGGATTGTCTTTTAAACCTCTTTGTATACCTACCACTTAGTATAGTGTCTGGCATACATAAGGCACTTAATAAATACTTATTGACTGACTGCCAAAAATGCATACAGTACATAGGACTACAAAGGAGCAAATTATACTGAAATTTTAAAGTTATAAAAATATCTAGTTCTTTCTATATGCATATAATAGATTTTTAAATCTTTAATAAGTTGAATTTAATTGCTCTTTGTATGCTTAAAATAAAAAAGTATATTGATTTCATAATTTAAATCAAATTCATCATTTATTCCAAAGAAACAGAATGTTAAAGGTTATTAAATTATATTTCTCAAATTTCTTTACAGTAATAAAACAAAAGCTTAGGAATCATGATAAAGATTATGAGATACATGTGAAATGCAGGGTATCAATTCTAAATATAGTGCTTCAAGCAATGTTTGTGAAGTTTTATTGAAATAAAGAGGATTTAATGTTCTATATTAGATGTTAATCCTGATCAACAGATAAATAGTACGGATTCAGCATAACATATAGTGAAGGTGGAAGGGAAAGGGAGAGGCAGGACATACCTGATACCACCAGTTAGGGTTAGAAATGCTTCTTTTTTCCTTGTATATATCTGGAAAGGTTTCTTAGAGAAGAGGGACATCTAGAAACCTTTAGAGTGATAGCAAATAAATGATTGATTGATTAATACAGAATGTCTAGAAATAGAGCACAGAGGTCTGAGAGAAAAGAATATATGTGAAGATAAAAGAAGCCCTTTTCAAGCCTCCATAGTCTTAATGTCTTCCCTCTGAGATTATCTCCAATTTATTCTATGAATTATTTTTACATTATTGTTTGCATGTAATCACTCCCCTTAGGTTGTGAGTTCCATGAAAATTTTTGTTTGGTCATTTTCAGTCATGTCTGACTCTTCATGACCCTTTTTGGGGTTGTCTTAGCAAAGATACTGGAATGGTTTGCCATTTCCTTCTAAAGCTCATTTGACAGATGAGGAAACTGAGGCAAATGGTGTTAAGTAATTTGTCACATAGCTACTAAGTGCTTTAGGCTGGATTTGAATTCACATCTTCCTGACTCCAGGCCCAACACTCTATCTGCTCTGCCACATAGCTGCCCTTGAGAGTAGGGACTATTTGTTTTTGCCTTTATTTTTATTTCCAGCGTTGAGTACAGTGTCTGCCATATAATAGATACTTGACTTGATAAGGAGGAGTAAAAGAAGTCAGTATGAAATGGCCTTAGAGCAAAGCCTTTGAGGAAGAGGGTGGAGTTTCAGGTAGCTCAGGGGGTTAGATAATGAATATTAGGTATTTTAAACTACAATGATACCTAAATATAAACTACTATTGTTTTTATTAGAAAGAAAAAAAGAGTCTTCATCTGAAGATAGCATAAGAGAAATTAGAGCTTCATGTGCAGTTGAGGTTTAGGCATAAAAAATGACTCTTCAACAGTGAGAGGATATAGTAGTAGGAAAAGAGTTAAGATTTGTGATGTTGTAGGTATAACAATTTGGATTCTCCTTTCTTTGGAATATAGTTTGACACTCAGAACATGAGATCAGGATTAGAGTCTTGACTAAATTAATTCAATGGATTTTACACCCTTAGGGTATAGAGGAGAGGAGCATGTCTGAAATTGGTACCTAAGGGCCTTGATCAAAGGTCCTAAAACTGGTGAATCATCTGGAGAGTGAGATCAACACAGTTTTTCGGGCTCCTGAGGGATGAGAGCCTTACCTTTGAGAATCATTATACATACTGGATCCTATAGGGCTGGTATCATTGGAAAGGAGGGTGGTCCTGAGAGTGGGAAGGAGTGTAGTGACTCTTGGATTATCTAAGACATATAAGGAGTATTGAAGCTGGAGCTACTGGGAGTCTAGAGGTGAGTGTAGATTATCCAAGAAGTGAGAGATCTCTTACATAATGTCTTCAGATCTTCAGGTATGGGACAGGGAGAAAGATAGAGAGACATATGGGAAAGGTACTAGTGGTAATGAAGACTGGCAGCAGTGGTGGGGAATTTCTTGTTTGATCAGATAGCAATATTAGAGTGGAACAAATGTCTAGAATTCCACCTGTCCAATGTGACCCTGGACAAATTATTTAAAATACTGGAGCTTGAGTTTTCTCACCTGTACAATGGATTTGATAATACCTGTCCTGCATAACTAGTGGAATCATTGTGAGAGAAGATTACATAAATAACTTTAGTAAGATGATTTACAAATTGTGATATAAAAGTTAGCTAGAATTATTCATAGATTCCAAGCCTAATGAGATGAAATGAGAACTGTAAGGGTATGAGTTCTGACATCACCACTCTCTCCATCATCCTCTCCACCAGTAACTCTTTCATAAAATATCAGAACTGGAAATGACTTTAGAGATCATCAATTTGTTACGGAAGGGTCCTTAAAGAACATCATAGTCAAGTAGCATTTTTCTGGCAGAGAAACTGAGATCCACCAAGAGAAAGTCATTTGCCCGATTGTATACCTACTTAATGATAAAAGCAAGACTAAGATAGGAGACAATGCAAATTTTATTGTATCCTGCTATTGCTCTAGTAAGTCCTCAGAAATCTCCCTTCCAAAGCTTTCTCTTCTTGTAACTCCTTAATTGAGGGACCTATTGGTCCCTCAATCTGTGTTTGGAAGTACATGACTCTTAGGATCCCCATCTCCCTCTTCCTTCACATCTCTTTTTTCTTGAGGATATTTCCTTTCAATCACCATGTCCTAAAGGGCAGCTTCATGATTGAGCCTTCCTGTCTCTGAAAGAGATGGGGAAATTCTTCCCTTTATATCTGATGGACAAGCAGCTCCTGGGAGTGAGGAAGTTATTCCTCTCAGAAAGCAACACAATATATATATTTTTTTGTAATAACTTTAGGGATCCAGGGATCAGGTATAGTATGTCTAAGAGTGTGTTTGCATGTGTGTGTGTGAAGATGATGAATTTTGAATACCTTTTAGTATTAAGGAATGGGTTGAGCAGGGACTTTGGTCCAAGGACCTAGAGTCCTGCCCTGCTGACCTAGGGATACAACTGTCATTGGATGGAAATCTCATTGGACTTGGTATCAGAAAATGTGGATTCAAGTTCTTACTCTTAACACTTACTAGCTATGTGACTTTGAACAAGTAACTTCCCAAAAGCTGTGAGCCTTCATTTTCTTCTTCATCAAATGGAGATAGGAATAATTGATCCATGGTCTTCAAGGCTGTTGCCCAGAAAATACTTTTACAAGGGCTGAATAAAACAAAAGTTCTTGCTATTTCCAAGTAATTTAAAGAATACTCTGCACATTGAAGATTAGGATTTTCACTCACTACTGTAAAAGTCCTACTCCTCAGCATGTGAGGTGATTCTGAGTTCCTGAATATGTGTCAGTAGAGCACAAAACCTGGAAAGTTTTAACAAGTTATAAAGGCTTTGAGTATGGACAGATTGTGTCTTCTTATTTGAAAAACATCCTGGCTATATTAGTAGCTTCATCACTAGAGAAAAGATTAATAGAAACTTATCTATTCATTTACTTACTGTCTCTTTTACTTATTTGTTTGTTTTTTCTGTAGAAATTCATCATATTATTTTTTAAGGCATGGAAGAGCCCACATCTGCATTGATGGACAGGGAAAAATTACCTGATGAAATGATTGATGTTTTGGTTAATGTATTGAAACAGAAAAGGGGAAAATGAGCTTCAAAGAAGTGAAATGACTTGGCCATGGCCCCATAGCTTATAAATAGCAGGTCTGGATGCAGGAGTCTTTCACCTCTAATCCAGTGTCCTTTCCACTAAACCACTTAACTTTCTAACTTCCCCTTACCCCCACTCTTAACCTAAGTCCTGGAAACCATGAATTTTGCTAACCAGACTTGGGTCCAGAATTTTGTACTAGTTGGCTTCACTCCTACACAGTACTTTCAAGTTCTTGTTTTCCTGGGTGTCCTGTCCATCTACCTCCTCACCTTGGCTGGTAACCTGTTCATCATCATCCTAGTCCAGGCTGACTCTGCGCTGGGCACTCCCATGTATTTCTTTATCAGCATCCTGTCCTTCCTGGAAGTCTGGTACATCAGCACTACAGTGCCCACACTCCTGTACACTGTGCTTCATGGACCCTCACCTATCTCTCCTGCTGTCTGCTTCACCCAGTTGTATGTCTTCCACTCATTGGGTATGACTGAGTGTTACCTTCTAGGTATCATGGCTCTTGACCGCTACTGTGCTATTTGTCGCCCTCTCCACTACCACAGTATTATGGGTAGCAGCGTGCAGGTCTGGCTAGCAACTGCCTCTTGGGTGGCTGGCTTCTCTGCAGCGCTGGTGCCTACCTGCCTCACTGCCTCTTTGCCTTTCTGCCAGAAGAAGATTGCTCATTACTTCTGTGACCTTGCACCTCTCATGCGGCTGGCATGTGTGGGCACTGACTGGCATGCCCATATCCATGGGGCTGTGATTGGTGTGGCTACTGGGTGCAACTTTATGTTGATCCTACTGCTGTATGGGGGCATCCTGAGGGCTGTACTAAGGTTGCCTACAGCTGCCAGCAGGGCTAAGGCTTTCTCCACCTGTTCTTCCCACATGATCGTGGTAGCTTTATTCTATGGCTCAGCCTTTGCTGTTTATGTGGGGCCCCCTGGAGGCCGGAAAGAGGGTTCAGACAAACTCATTGCCCTGGTATATGCCCTGCTTACCCCCTTCCTCAATCCTATCATCTACACCCTGCGCAACAGGGAAGTGAAAGAGGCTGTGAAGAGGGTCATCCATAGGCTTTGGGCAGTGCTGAAGGGGTGCTGAATATTCTTCAGCTGCTAACCTAGCCCTAGGGGAATTGGGAATATTTATTCAGTTGGGTTGTTATAGGATTGACTGGATAACCAGTGTAAAAATCAGCCAATCAAGATGTTAATTCATTACCCGCAGCCTATATTTATACATCTTGTGTTTGGAGATGATCCTTGACCTTGGGAAGTGCCCAATCTGACAACAGAGACAGACTCCAGATATAACAACCACAACTGCAACCACGACAATTAACTACATTTATAAAACTTTTTATGGTTTACATGGTACTCTCATAAGCATTGTATCATCCAAGCTGTATACACCTGGAGTTAATGCAGTTCAGGCATTATTGTGTCATTTTGAAGAAGAGGAAACTTATATTCAGAGAGAGGAAGTAACTTGTCTAATGTTTCATAGTTATTGAATGGCAGATCTGCAACGGGAACCTGAGTTTTCAGACTCCCTGTATTATTTTCTTTCTCCTTCAGGAAAGCTTCATGGGGAAATTACTTCAATCTAGTCATTTAACCCCTGATTGCCTGACATAATGGATCCATTGCAGAAGTGTGGGGATTTTCAAAATTGTTAAATCTACAAGGAAAAAATAGAACAAGACAACTACTGAAGCTCTGAGCCAATGTGGGACCTCAGAGCATCCTCAAAGTCTGAGATGTCCACTTCCTCCAGGGTCTTAGTTTTTTAATGCTTGATACCCAGACCATGCAAGTGAAACAGACCAAAATACAGAATCACATTGGTTAATAGATCTTGCCCTTGACCCTCTAGGAATTCATTTTATAGAATTCATTGGTTGACAAATGGGTTAGTAAGCAGACCTTAATAGACCTCTCTTGATCTTTCAGGAGGTCATTCCAAGCGGATGAACACATCCATGGTTTTTTAGAAAGGTAGGATACAGGCTGGCAAGCAGAGTCACTCATTGGCTATGTGGTCATGTTGGACAACAGAGGAATGATAAGAGGCACAGGGGCAACAAAAATAGCCATGGAGGCTTTCCAAGCAATTGAGTCACCTCCAGCACTCTGGGCTTGCTCATCATAACAAAGAAAAAGGAGGGTGGAGTGTATAGGTCCTTTAGTTGGCTTCCAATGATTAATCAAGGAAATTAACAATCTGCAGTTCAGAGTTCTGAAGTGTATGATCAAAATTTATAATGGCCACCTCAGGAGTGGGGAGCCTGTTGCCTGAAAACCACATATGTCCCTCTAGGTCCTCAAATGCAACACTTTGACTGAATCCAAACTGCACTAAACAGAAAATTAAGGAAATTTGTTCAGTGAAGTTTGGATTCAGTCAAAGGGAGGCACTAGCTTCAAAACACTAGCCTAGACAGTTTCTCCCCTGCTCAACGACACAGCCTGCCCCAGTAACAACTGTTATCTCCCTTCCTGTTATAGCAGCCAGCTGCACCTATAGAATTTATTAGTCTCAGCCAGTTGTGTAATGACTCAATGGGTTGTGTACTGGGCCATAATGACATTTACTACTCACTGACCAATCATATGTATCCTAGACTTAGACATACCTATACTCCCTTATATTTATCTTGTCTAACAAGACATTGATGAGAGCAATCTGTTATTTCTGAGCCAGCTCTGACCATTGGTTGACTTAGTGATGTTTCAGGTCTAAAACCACACCTCCAGGTAGCCCTGCCCTTGGGCTATTTCCCCAATGAACTCTGGGTAAAGTACCTGTACAGTAGATACCAAAAGTGCATGTTCCTCTAATAACTGACCACTCCTTAACCACTCTCTAATCCTACCCCTAGCATATTTGGCACATGTTTCCTATAGAATATCCTCTATAAACTATCTGTAACCCTCTAAGATTGCAGGTTTCTTAAGAACTTTTGCCCACTGAAAAGCATAACAAATCTTTACCTTGACCTCAACAATGCTTGAGTTCATGAATTCCTTCCAGGAGTCCTGCCCCTGGTACCGTGGTCTTTGTGGGAGTCTCATCATCACCCCTCTTCCAGCTCTCATCATTATGGCATTAGTCTAGGATGCAAATTGTTCCTTGAACTTAATGTTGTATCTCTCACCTCTGTGTCTTTGCACAAAGCCTTATTTGGCTTCCCCAATTGTTGATATTCTTTCTTTCCTCAAATTACCTTGTATTTCTTTCTCTTTGTTTAGCACCGATAGCATCTTCCCTCATTAACCCCTCCCCCATGTTACCTGAAGTTTGAGACAGATTGTTTTATGACTGTTCATTGATATTCATGAAAAATCAAAACTCGGCCAACAGAAGGCCATATTAGTTCCAAATAAAACCATACAAGAGCTATGGGGAACTGTAGTGACAAGATTTTTTTTCAATGCTTTGAGTGCCATGGAAATCAAATTTGGGGTAAGACCAAAAGGTTCTGTAGGAGCTCATCTCTGCTCTAGTTCTTTTATTTTGTTCCATATTCCTGCTTTTGTTATACATTATTTCAGAAAAAAAATGCTTAATTTCTATATTTTTACATGCTCTCTCCTCTCCAGGATAAATTATTTTGAGAGTAAGGAATCATTTTTTGGTCTCTTCACCCCAACATATAACACAGCATCCTTAGTACGTATTTTAAAAATGTCTGTTGCATTTAAATGGATTAAGCCTTTTGGAATCTCTAAGAACACCTATCCACTGCTATCTTCCCCCATACCTCAGGGTATGGAGAATTTAGAGGTTTAGCAGCAAATTTCTTTCATTTCCTTCCATCTATCAAGGTACCCTATTTTCAAATCTGTACTATTCATAATGGTCCATTGTAAAGATTATGACCTTACTGAAAATCTCAAGACTGCTTTAGGAACTCATCCCCCAATTCCAGCCTGCAACAAGGTCCTTGGATCATATGAACTGGGTTCAATCCTAGGGATCTCATCTCAGAATAGTCAGCACTTTTCTTTTGTTATGCCTCCACCCGCCAAGCTCAAACTTCAGTGAAATATTATAATACAAAGCCGAAGAATCTCTAGGGTTTCCCTATATATGGGTAACAGTATCTCCTTTCACAAAGGTACAGAGTAAATAATGTGGTTTTCAGGTATGGGAGAGCTTTTTATTTCTTCTACCACAGAAGATTCATAAATTGCAAATCACAGTTGTATATGAACAAACATGCCCAAAGAGCCAATTCTCTAGCCTTCCAGGAAGGTAAAAGATTCATAAACATATTTCTATTTACCTTGGACCTGTACCATCTGAGCAACTCGGCAGTATCATGGAGGAGTGGCAGTGCTCAACTCTGCTGGTCCCTCATGGCATAGCCTTGGTGATCTAGCTGCAGGATACTCCTGTTGGCTATATTCTGTCCCCTTGAGAAATATGGTGTTAAGGAAAGTTTCCTCTGGGCAGCTGGTGCTGGGGATATGCTAGTACATGAATAACAACTAAATTTCCAGGAAAAAAAACGTAGACTGGCTACACTTTTCAGTTTAATCTGCATTATGAACATTGTCCTTACCACTTTCTTGAGTCTTGACAATCAATGATTTTTAAGTCTTTGCTAGTTTGTGACGTGTAAGTGCTCACCTTGAAAATTTAACTGTCTTTCTAGCTCTCCAGATCACAAAACTTTCAAGCAACAATTTCCTGATGGGCTTGGGGGTGGAGGGTGGGGTTGTCTCTAGAAAAGCCTTAGGCTGAATGAATTTGGAAAATATTGACTCATGGTATTAATTTCTCAAGAGTATAGATTGAGGCTCCCTTATCAAGGCTGAATCTACTGCACAGTTATTGTATTTTCATCATTGCAAGTTAAACTCTCCAAATAAAGATTAACTTGGATAAAATCCCTCCTAATTAACATTCCCATAGGACATGAATGAAGGAATAAGTATTGAATAAGTATTCATTATGCATTTACTACAGAGAATGAAGATATAAATATAAAAGTGACAAAGTCCCTGCCTTCAGGGAGTTTACATTTTAATTGGGAGAAATAGTATATGCAGTATAATAGGGGAGTGGTGGTTAGAAAGAAGTCTTTTGGTTTGGAAATTAAATAGGGATGGCCAGTAAAACCACTAGGGAGTAGACTGACATACCCTTTCCAGTTGCAATGGTAATATTGACTTAATAATGATTCCCAAAATGGAAAGCTGAGGGGGGGGGGGAGGGGCAAGGTTATACAAACAGAGACAGAAAAGATATCAAGGTCTAAAATGAAACATGACTGGACCCAGCTAGATATATAGGGGATTTTTTTTTTATTAGGACAGCAATAGTTACAGATTCCAGACTTGAAAGAGGTAAGACCTCCAAAGGGAGTGATCCCTGCCTAGGAGGGTTCAGCACCAGGTAGGACAGAAAAGTGTTACTTGTGGTGTAAAGCAATAGTCGATTTTTTACTGTAATAGAATGAATCTATGTAAAAAGTAAATCTATTTGCATCATATTAGGTTATTGACTTGTAAAGGCAACAATAAATTAGACTGGGAATAATAAACAGTGGAAAGTCATTTATTAAATATTTCTAAGAAAACAGCACTTAGAAGCAATAGTTCATTGCCTGAACTATCACCGTCATCATAAATAGAAGCGTTCCTGATAGAAGTTATTAGCACATCAACAATGCCTTCTTATGGGATTTCTTCCCAAGTTAGTCTGCACAGCTCCAGCCTCTGTGTTTCCCATTCAAGCTCTACTAGTTTCAGATTCATTCCTCCACATTCAATAACTCTGATGAATTCAACTTCTCTCTGCCCATTTTTACAAATGAAAAGTATGGGTAAGCATCTGTCATGGTAATGTTGAATCCCATTATTCACAAAGGCTTTAACAAATTTAGTTTCTGGAAATTTTCTTGCAAGGAGAGGAAGATGCTGATTAAGCAGCAAACACAATGGGATACTTGATCTGTACAAGTGGATTATAGCCCACACATCATTTTTTGCTTTTGCAACTTCTTTTAAAAAAAATATTGGTCAGGATCTCACAGACTTTCAGTGTGGGGCCACACAGGAAAATTACTAACCATCACATTCCTTATTGTTTCCATTGTAAACCATGTAATCTTTATGACAAACAATTGGCTTGAAGTGGTTTACTCAAATAATAATGGCCAAAGAGAGCTATTGTCTTGGCCCTCAGGGAACTTTAGTGAAGCAGTGTGGCATAGTGGGGGTAAAAACACACTAGATATAGAGGCAGCAGACTTGGGTTTAGAGCCCGCTTACTAGCCATGTGAACTTACTACCTAAAAAGTCACTTTTTTTCTCCTTTCCTTTCCTTCCTTCCTTCCTTCCTTCCTTCCTTCCTTCCTTCCTTCCTTCCTTCCTTCCTTCCTTCCTTCCTTCCTTCCTTCCTTCCTTCCTTCCTTCCTTCCTTCCTCCCTCCCTCCCTCCCTCCCTCCCTCCCTCCCTTCCTTCCTTCCTTCCTTCCTTCCTTCCTTCCTTCCTTCCTTCCTTCCTTCCTTCCTTCCTTCCTTCCTTCCTTCCTTCTCTCTCTCTCTCTGTCTCTCTCTCTCTCTCTCTCTCTCTCTCTGCTTTATTTTGGATTTGAGCTACTTCACCACTCCTCACAGGGCTGTGAGACTCAAATGAGAGAATATTTATAAAGTATTTATCACAATGTCAGATACGTAGTAGGTGCTTAATAAAAGCCCCAGAATTATAGGCAAGTGTCATGACTGTAAATTCACTGAGCCGAGATTTCTTCTTCTGTAAAATATGAGTATTGCTTCTTATATTACCTGTCTTGTAGCAATGTCAGAGAGAAAATGTTCTATTAATGTAACTTCTCTTTATTCCATTCTTTCTAATTATTCATCATCACCATTTTGTTATTATGATTATGATTATAAAGTTGAGTGAATGACTTTTGATTTTGTCTCACAATTATCTCTGATATGCCCCATGCTCATCCTAATGAGCCTTCCCTTACAACAAAGGGAAAAAGACAAAACCAACTGGAACATTCTCCCTAAGTATTTAGAACATTCCTCACCCGTGGTCTTCCACTTCAGTAAAAAACGAAGGAAGCATATTTCCTCATGTTTACTTTGACTGATTAATATAGGTATATTTGTATACATACACATGGACACATATACATGCACATACATATATGTGTATATATACATATGTGCATATATATATTTGTGTATTTTTGAGAGCTATTTCTTCATGGTTTCAAGACATTTGTATATGATCTTATTTGATCTTTCTAGCCATCCTGGGACTGTAGGCAAAGCAAGTATTATTATTATATATGTATATATATATTATCATATATATATATATGAGGAAACTAAATCCTAGAAATTTTAAGACACTTGTCAAAGAAAGTGGAAATCTGATTATTAGCAATGTTCTTTGACCAATGTAGCGCCCAAAGGATAATTTTTAGGATAATCCAATAACCCAAACAGATGTGTAATTAACCACAGAATTTACATTTTTCTTCATCACTGGAAGATTCTGAAGGTATGTTGGTTGACTATCTGTTAAGGATTTAACTTCTAGAGAAGGTTCTTGCCTGGTGAAGGGTAGGACTCTGAGCTGCCTTCCAAATTGGAGATTTTGTGATTTTTAATATTCTGTGTCATAATAAATATTATATAAATTGTTAGCACTGGAAAGGACTTAGACATCATCTAATTCACATGTACGATATTAGAAAGATGTGATTTGGTGAAAGATGTAGGTTCTGGTCCCAGAACATAGCTACTTTCTTCCTAATCAAGTTATCTTACTTTCCAGAGGCTATTTCCTCTATCAAAAAAGGCTGTTTAATTCTTGCCCTAAAACCATTTATAATTGTAAGTCATTACAATGGTTACTTTCCTCTCCAGGATCTCAAGTCATGTGTAAACCCTATGCACTATGGAAATGCTAGCTTTTAACTTCACACAAGCAGCTGTAATACAAAGTATACTGTGATCTTACATTGGAGAGAAGGCATGTAGGAAAGGTGGAAACACTCTAACTTGGGAACAGGGGACTCTTATTCAAATCCTGTCACTAACTCACTGTGTGAACTTGGATAAGTCATCCCAAGAGCTCTGAACCTCATTTTTGTCATATAAAAAAAAGAGTTTTGGATTATATAATCTCTAAATTCATTTCCAACTAGTATGGTCTCTGATCCTAGGCACAACGTTTCATAAACACAATTACATGGTCATGGACACTGTAAGAACCACTGGAAGGGACCACTGTAAGAACCACTGGAAGGGACCTCAGATCCCATTCAGTTCAATCCATATGAGAGGAAGAATCCTCTCGATAACTTGATCAATGTCAAACTTTTGTGGACATGTAGTCTGGACGAATCCATTGTCCTCTAAGTAGAACATTTCTACTGCTAGCTATTTACAATTATTAGGAAGTTTTTCCTTACATGAAGTTAGATTTGCCTCTTTTCAACTTTCATTTATTAACTCCTGGTCTCTCTTTTGCAAGCAAAAAGAGCAAATCTATTTCCTCTTCTCTATAAACCCTTTTAAACAATGAGAGAATTTATTCTGCTTGACTATGCATATTTATTACAAATAATTTGTTATCCTTTTATTTTTCCAGTGGGATAGAGTTAGGAGAGAGAGAGAATAGATTTATGTTAATTAAAAAATATTAATTAGTTCAAAAAGACAATTATAATCTCTCCCTTCTCATTCTCCACCATTGGTCCTTTTCTTCTGTAGTTTGATCTTTCCCAAATTCCACTGACCAGTCCCCATCTGCTGTGATACTGTAGCTCTTCCCCATGCTGTTTGCCCTCACCTGGGTACATTCTAGCTTATTAAAGCCCTACATTTAGTGGGGCAACCAGGATGGAACACAATATTCCTCATCACTCTCTCAAGGGCAGAGCACCCTGGGCTTTTATCTGTCTCTATTGTACCCTAAGACTGTGTTAAGGTTTTGTTTTGCTTTGACTACCTTATTATCCTGTTGATAGAAAAAAGGGATCATTTTCTCATTTTAGAATGAGATAACGCATATGAAAAACTTCTAAAAGTACAAAATATGTAGGTTTGGAAAAAAATATGTTCTTAGCATCAGAAGACCTTAGTTTGAGGCCGACCTATGCTGCTTAGCACCTTTCTGACTCTGGAGAAACCATTTAATATGTCTGAACCTTAGTTTCTTCATCTGTAGAATGGAGATAATAATAGATTCACTACCTATCTCATAGGGTTTCTGTGAAGAAATTGAAATGTTAGGAATCTATATTTATCATTTCTAAGAGTTATTTTTTTAATCAAGAGTTACATAAAAAGCTCTTGGTTGAGACAGTATATTATAGTGGAAAGGATGCTACTTTTGGAGTTAAAGAACTTGGTTTCAGATCCTCGTTCTACCACTTATAGTCTGTGCGCAAGTATTTTTTCTGGATCCAGTTTCTACTAAACTCTACATATTGCACTGATAAGCTTACATTACACTGTTTTAATCTAGTGTAACTTGTGTACTATATACTTTATAGTGTGCTTTCTTCACAAAAACTTTCTCTAGAAGGTAGCAATTATTTTTATGTCATCATTTTAAAAGTAGGGCCATATGTTCAGATAGGTTAAGCTTGGACCAAGGTTTCATACCTAATGTTTTTTAGAGGTGATAATTAAATCCATTGCAATTCATTAGGTGACCAAATGAGAGAGTGTAGAGAGTGATTATGGACCCCAGTTGAAAGTGGTGAAATACATTCACAGTTAGTAGGTATTACGTGGATGATGATCAAGCAAAAAAAAAAAATGAAAAGGGAAGGCCATATGGGTACAGAGAGAACTAAGAGCATTGTCACAAAACTGCAGAAAGGAAACACATCTAGGACAAGAGGACAGTCAACAATGTTGAGTCAACAACAGTTCTGAAGAGTGATCAACAATGCTTCAGAGATTTCAAGAAGGATGAGAATTGAGAACAAAGCAATCAGATTTCGGAGCTAAAAGTTCACTGCTGACTTTGGAAAGAGCAGTTTCAGTTGGTTATGATGTCAAATGCCACATTGCAAGTAGTTGAAAAGTACATGAAAACAAAAGAAGTAGAAGCAATGAATACAGATTCATGCTCCTTTTCTTCATCTGCTTCAGAGACTCCCTCACTCTGGAGATTGGTGGAACACTCCTCCTTCCAAGAGATACATTGTGTAGTTGTGATTATATTGTCCATTTACTCTGAGGATGGAGAATTGTCAGATTTTTAAGTTTGCGTTAGAGGGCTAAGACAGAGAGAAGGGTAAAGTGAGAAAGAAGGAATAACAGGTTGGTGACCAAGAGAACAGTGACCATTCTGCATAGTCAGAATATATCATTGGGTCATGATCAGAAGCTGAGATATAAGTCTCTTGTTTATGCTTAGCCAATTCTTTCTTGTATTATAATTATCTGTATGCATTTATTTATTGGCAGTACCATGTGGTGGATAAAGCATAAAACTGGATAAAAAGACCTGAATCCAAATTTTGCCTTGCTTGCTAGTTGCATTATACTTGGGAAGTCACTTAATATCTTTCATATTCATTTTTTTATTTGTAAAATGAGGATAGTAATAGCAACTATCCCACAAGGTTGTAGGAGGATAAAATTCTATAATTATTTAAAAGACTTTGCAAACTTCAAGGCACTATATGTACAAGAAAGGACTGTCCAATCAGGGCCCAGTTCTTAAAACATGGTCAATATGCCTTGCCTGGTTCCAGTCCATTTGGAGGCTTGGTGGGTTTACTTCTGGGCATGCATAATAGAAAGACCTCTCCTGTCACTTAAAAACATTTTTAGGAGTTCACTGACTTTTTCCTAGTAAGGTGGGAAAAAAAACTATTTAAATTGGCCACTGAGGTCAGAATCGAGTGTCTAATCAATATTCTTGAACAGACAATCTTTCACTCTGTTACCTGATGATTTTCAAGGAGGAAGGGCTTCTTTTTTGTTTTTAAAATTTTTTTATCTTATTATTTTATTACTGGATTTGTTTTTATTTTTCTACAATTGCTTCCATGAGTCTTAGATTTTTCTCCTCCTCCCTGAGACGGCATGCAGTCTCATATGGGTTCTATACATACGTTCTTATTAATCACACTTTCACATTAGTCATGTTGCTCAGAAGAATTAAAATGAATGGGAGAAACCATGACAAAAACCCAAACAAAACAAAACATAGCACAAGAGAAAATATTCTGCTTCATTTTGTGTTCCAATTTCAAAGTTTTTTCTCTGGATGTGGATGGCATTTTGCCTCAAAAGTCCTTTGGGAATGTTTTTGGTCCTTGCATTGCTGTGAAGGGCTAAGTCTAACAGAAACATGCCTCACACACTGTAGTTGTTACTGTGTACAATGATCTCCTGGTTCTGCTCCTTTCACTCAACAATCAGTTCATATAAGTGCTTCCAGGCCTCTTTGAAGTCTTCCTAGCTATTTACAATTATTAGGAAGTTTTTCCTTACATGAAGTTCATGTTAGTTCACAGTTCATCATTTCTTATAGCACAATAGTATTTCATTACATTCATATATTACAGCTTGTTCAGACATTTCCCAGTTGATGAGCATCTCCTCGATTTCCAGTTCTTGGCCACCACAAAAAGAACTGCTATAAATATTTTTGTACTGGTGAGACCTTTCCTCATTTTTATGATTTCTTTAAGATACACTCCTAAAAATGATACTGCTGGGTCAAAAGGTATGCACATTTTTGTAGCCCTTTGGGCATAGTTCCAAATTGATCTCCACAATGGTTGGACCAGTTTATAGCTCCACCAACAGTGAATTAGTGTTCCAACTTTCCCACATCTTCTCTAACATTTATCTGATAGGTGTGATGTGGTACCTCAGAATTGTTTTGATTTGCATCTCTCTAATCAATAGCGATTTAGATCGTTTTTTCATATGGCTATAGATAGCTTTAATTTCTTCCTTTGAAAACTGCCTGTTCATATCTGAGGAAGGGCTTCTTTAAGCCTCTGGGACAGAAGCATCAACTATCTTGTCTCCCTTCATCAGACCTTCACATATTCATGAATGCGTGTTTATATTATGTTAGGTAAGGTCTAAACTTGCTCTCTCAATTCTCAGACTAGCAGATGAGAGAGGTCAACAAAAGGCAGATATTGCATCTCCTCTCAGGGTTCAAGAGCTAACCCCAGGGACTGTGCCTTTTAATGTAATGTCTTCTATTACTATAACTCAAGAGCATCCACATCCTGTTCATGGTGTGTTTTTGCTTTCCTCATTTTAGGTGGCATACTGATATGTGGGTACCCAGGTGAGCAGTGAGACAGAGAGATCCATCTAAGTCATCTGAGCTACCATGGGTGGCTGGAGTTATGAAACTTGTGAAAATAGTAGACAAGTCTGGTAAGGATACTACACAGCAACACCAAGGAATAACCAGTTTGACCCTTCCCAAGGAGGAGCAAGGGAGCAATACATTGGATATGTCATGCCCAGAAGTGAACTTTGTGGAATTCTATGAAGGTAGAAAAGGATTCCCAGAACCAGAAAGGAGGAAGTGAAATATTTTGTAGTAACCACTTTAAATTTCCACACTTTCCTCAGGGCTAGAATGGGTGTGTAGAGAGGAGAGTGCACCTTCTGGTATGAGGGGATGTTGTACTTTGGAACTTACTATACCCTTTCTTTTCTTTTAAATTAATTAATTAATTTTTAATTTGCAGCATTCAATTCCACAAGTTTTTGTGCTTCATATTTCACTCCCTACACTTTCCCTCCCCAAGAGAGCATGCAATCAAATATAGACTGTACACATATATTCATATTAAATATATTTTCACCTTAGTCATGTTGTAAAGAAGAATTATAACCAATGGGATGAGCCACAAGAAAGAAGAAACAAAACAAAAGAAAGATAGAGAGCAAATAGTATGCTTTGATCTGTATTCACATACCTTTTCAATAAATATCTCTGTAAAAGCTCATTGATGGTAATTGGTTAATTGATATCAGGAAATATAGACTGGTCAACTATATTGTGAAGCATCCTTGTGGATGCTCTTGAATTATAGTATTAGAAGACAATCCATTAGAAGGCATGGACCCTTGGGTTAGCTCTACAACCCCGAAAGGAGATATAATATCTGTCTTCTGCTGACCTCCTTCAAGTGCTAATCTGAGAATGAATTGGGAGAAGAATGGCATGATTTATTTGAAATCATGAAAATTGAAGTAAGCAGAACTGGGAAAACAAGATACATACATACATACATACATACATACATACATACATACATACATAGATATATATATATATATACTTACATAATGAGTATCACAATGCACATGGGAAGAACAACAATCAAATAAGCAAAACCAAATCATAGGAAAGTATAATGAGCAAACTTGGTCCCAAAAGAGGGATACAAGAAGATACATCTATGATACTTCTTTGCAGATTTGTGTGACTATGGGTGTAGAACACTGAATACAATACAAGACTTTTTGATATTTTGGTTAGCTTTGCTAAATTATTTTAGCCCTCTGTTTTCCTTTGTTATAAGGAATGGGTCACTAGGAGAAGAAAGAAAGGGAAGATGAACTAGAAAATATAGATAATAGAAAAAGAAAAGAAAACAATAAAATTTTACTTAAAATATTAAGCAATAAAGGTTTATTGGATTATTAAATTTAATAGAGATAAATATTTTTGGAGAGTGAATTCCAGCATATTTATGAGTCTCAGAAGCTTTTTTTTTTTTTAACTTTTGAGTCCTTAGTCTCCTGCCACATGGGGTGCCCCAATTCATTTTGGGACAGAGAGAGAGAGAGAGAGAGAGAGAGAGAGAGAGAGAGAGAGAGAGAGAGAGAGAGAGAGAGAGAGAGAGAGAGAGAGATGGATAAGGGTGTGAGCTACAATTTTTCTTCCAGAAGAATCCACCTGAAAGGAGAGGAAGAGCTCCCTCTCCTGGTCTATGTATCACCAAGAGCTAGCACATGGCATTTCACATGATGGATAGACAATAAATGTTGATTTGATTTGAATTGAATATAAAGTTATTTATTTTTGCATTTGTTAACAATAAGATATAACTATGATTAATGAGGCTCAAAATGAATATATAAAAGTTTATAACTCTATCACCCTCAATTCTTTCCTGATTCATCTCTGAGTCTGCCTGTGTTTTTCATTTCATATTAGAAGCAGTATAGTTTCTTATATAGTCCACTAGAGCCGGAATGAGGAAAATCTTGGTTTGCATTCCTCCCCAGACACCTGACATCTGTGTGTCCCTGGACAAGTCAGTCAGGCAACCAGCATTTATTAAATGTTTGCTATGTGCCAGACATTAGACTTTCAACCTAAGCCTCAGTTTCCTTAGCTATAAAAATGAAGATAGCAATAAGATATAATTCATCAAGTTATTGTGAGGATCAAATGAGATAATCTATGCAAAGGTCTTTGGAAATATTAAAATTCTCTGTGAATATTAGCAATTATTATGTAGTCACAAGCAGTGCTTCTACCCTTATCCAGCTTCTGCTTTCTTTACTTTTTGTTTGTTCATTTAAGATTTCCCAAAGTTGTTTATTATTCCTTATGTTTATCATTTCAATTATTGTTGTTGTATTCCACTACAACCACACACCACTGGTGATTCAAGCATTCACCATCTGTTGGACATTTAGGGTTCATCTAGTTATTTTCAATTACTAATAATATAGCAATATACATTGAAGTAGAGATAGTTCTTCTTTTTCTCCCTTATGACACTATATTTAGAGCATATTCCCAATGTTAGGATTATTGGGTCAAATAATGTACTTATTTCCATGATAAGTTATGCATTACTCTTTAAAAAGGTGTCACCAATTTGTCATGTCTGAGTATCTATCTTCCCTTAAACCTATAAGCATTGAGAATTGTCATTAAAAAAATGCCAGATTGTTGGAGTTGAAGGGCTACTCCAAATTTATTTTCATTGTCTTTGAATATTAATAGGGTTGAATATTTTTTTCTTTTACATGTATTCCAAGTACCAAAATTAATTGATAGGAGACTCCTTATTGGTGGAAATCATTGCTGCACAGAAGTAGGTTACAGGTGGCCAGAGCAGGATATTTCTTTTCAAAGTGGAGTCAAGATGGTGGAGTAGAAAGATGCACATACACTAGCTCTTACCCCACAGCCCATAAAATACCTATAAAGAAGAACTCTCAACAAATTCTAGAGCAGCAGAAGCCAAAGAACAATGGAATGGAGGAGATTGCTAGCCCAGGGTGATCTGAAAGACCAACAGGAAAGGTCTGTCTCACTGGACGCAGAGCAGAGCCCAGCCCAGTCTTGGTCACGTGACACTGAGAGGAGCAAATTCAAGCAGGCTTCAGGGACAGAATCCCCAGTGGCAGCACAGATCCCTCAACCCACAGGCACCAAAGGTCAGTGAGACGGTCTTTTCAGCTGGCCAAGAAGGGAGCAGGGTGTCCCCATAACTTGGGCCTCCTCAGGTGGTAGCAGTGGAGGCAGCAGCAGATGAGGGCTCCCAAAGCAGGCAGTAGCCCAAATCCATTGTTGAAGGTCTCATAGTAAACACCCTGAGGGAAATGAGCCCTGTGTGGTGGCCCTACCCCCACCTGAGCAGCTGATCTTAATCTCACACTGAATAGCAGACTTGCCCCTGCCTAAAGCCCCTGAGGGTTTGGAGCAGCTCATCTGAATCTCAGCCCCCAGTGGAGGCTTGGCAGAACTGGAGGCAAGGTGGTTGTGGGCAGGAAACTCAGAAGTCAAGTAACTGGCTGGGAAAATGTCCAAAAAGGGAAAAAATAAGACCATAGAAGGTTACTTTCTTGGGGAACAAGTGTCTCCTCCCATCCTTTTGGATGAGGAAGAACAAGGCATACCGTCAGAAGAAGTCAAGGCCTTTACCTCCAGGGCCTCCAAAGGGAACTTAAATTGGGCTTGAAAAGCTTGAAAAATGAGTTAACAGCTTACTAAAGGAGAACCAAAAAAAAATGCTGAGGAAAATAACAGCTTTAAAAAGAGGCTAGGGACAGAGCCAAGATGGAGGACTAGAAAGATACACTTAAGCAGGGTCTTTCCCCACAGCCCATAAAATACTTGTAGAGGGGGACTCTCAACAAATTTTGGAGCAGCAGAAGTGGAGAACAACAGAGTGGAGGAGATTTCCAGCCTACAGTGACCTGAAAGGCCCACAGAAACATCAGTTGCACTGGATGTGAAGCCCAGCACAGAGGCCAGCCCAGCCTCGGCCAAGCAGCATGGTGTGACGAGACTCTGGGAGGGGGATACCTTGGGGGCGGAATCTCCAGTCCCAGCAGCAGGTCCTCAGATCCCTCAACCCACAGGCACCAAAGGTCAGTGACAGCGTTTTATCAGCTGGCCAGGAAGGGAGAAGGGCTTTCCCATCGTTCTGGCCACAGGCAGTGGCCACAGAGGCAGCACAGAAGCCCACACAGAAGCTCCATTGTTGGAGAGTAAAAACTCCTGGGGGCACTGAAGAGCTGAGTCTTACCTCAGCCCTGGGTGGAGGCTCTGGCTGAGCTGGTCTTTGTTTCACACTGAATGGTGGCCCTGCCCATTCAGCTTATCTAAAAACCAGCCCTCAGTGCTGACTTAGCCAAACTGGAGGCTAGGTGGCTGAGGAGAGGTAAATGCTAAGATTCTGGGCATAAAAATCCCTCTCTGCATCCAGACCAGTACACGCTTGATCGTGCCACCTCAGAGATCTCACAGATTCCCAGAGTATATCCTACCCTTGACAAAGGACCCAAAAGTCAAGTAACTGGTTGGGAAAATGCCAAGAAAAGGGAAAAAAAAACAAGACCATAGAAGGTTACTTTCATGGTGAAAAGATATCTCCTCCCATTCTTTCTGATGAGTAAGAACAATGCTTACTATCAGGGAAAGACATAAACGGCAAGGCTTCTGTATCCCAAACATCCAAAATAAATATTCAATAGGCTCAGGCCATGGAAGAGCTCAAAAAGGAATTTGAAAATCAAGTTAGAGAGGTGGAGGAAAAACTGGGAAAAGAAATGAAAGAGATGCAAGAAAAGCATGAAAAGCAGGTCAAAACCTTGCTAAAGGAGACCCAAAAAATGCTGAAGAAAATAACACCTTGAAAAATAGGCTAACTCAACTGGCAAAAGAAGTTCAAAAAGCCAATGAGGAGAAGAATGCTTTCAAAAGCACAATTAGCCAAATGGAAAAGGAGGTTCAAAAGCTCATTGAAGAAAATAGTTCTTTCAAAATTAGAATGGAACAGATGGAGGCTAATGACTTTATGAGAAACCAAGAAATCACAAAATAAAACCAAAAGAATGAAAAAATGAAAGATAATGTGAAATATCTCATTGGAAAAACAACTGACCTGGAAAATAGATCCAGGAGAGACAATTTAAAAATTATGGGACTACCTGAAAGCCATGATCAAAAAAAGAGCCTAGACATCATCTTTCATGAAATTATCAAGGAAAACTTCCTTGAGATTCTAGAACCAGAGGGCAAAATAAATATTGAAATAATCCTCCAATCACCTCCTGAAAGAGATCCAAAAAGAGAAACTCCTAGGAACATTGTAGCCAAATTCTAGAGTTCCCTGGTCAAGGAGAAAATATTGCAAGCAGCTAGAAAGAAAGAATTCAAGTATTGTGGAAATACAATCAGGATAACACAAGATTTAGCAGCTTCTACATTAAGGGATGGAAGGGTGTGGAATATGATAGTTCCTTTGAACTAGGACTAAAACCAAGAATCACCTACCCAGCAAAACTGAGTATAATACTTCAGGGGAAAGAAATGGTCTTTCAATGAAATTAGGGACTTTCAAGCATTCTTGATGAAAAGACCAGAGCTGAAAAGAAAATTTGACCTTCAAATGAATGAATTTGACCTTCAAATGAAGAGAAGCATGAAAATGTAAACAGCAAGGAGAAGTCATAAGAGACTTACTAAAGTTGAACTGTTTACATTCCTACATGGAAAGACAATATTTGTAACTCTTGAAACTTTTTTCAGTATCTGGGTAGTTGGTGGGATTACATACACACACACACACACACACACACACACACACACACAAAGAGACAGAGAGCACAAAGTGAATTGAATAGGATAGGATCATATCTTTAAAAAATGACATTAAGCAGTGAGAGAGAAATATATTGGGAGGAGAAAGGGAGAAATGGAATGGGGCAAATTATCTCTCATAAAAGAGGTAAGCAAAAGACTTTTTAGTGGAGGGAAAAAGAGGCGAGGTGAGAGAAAAACATGAAGCTTACTCTCATCACACTCCACTAAAGGAAGGAATAAAATGCACACTCATTTTGGTATGAAAACCTATCTTACAATTCAGGAAAGTGGGGGAGGAGGGTATAAGCAGGGTGGGGGGGATGATGGAAGGGAGGGCAGTGGGAGGAGGGAGCAATTTAAAGTCAACACTCATGGGGAGGGACAGGATCAAAAGAGAGAACAGAAGCAATGCGGGGCAGGATAGGATGGAGGGAAATATAGTTAGTCTTACACATTATGACTATTATGGAAGTCATTTGCAAAACTACACAGATATGGCCTATATTGAATTGCTTGCCTTCCCAAAAGGAATGGGTGGGGAGGGAGGGATGAAGAGAAGTTGGAACTTAAAGTTTTAGGAACAGCTGATGAGTATTGTTCTTGCAACTAGGAAATAAGAAATGCAGGTAATGGAGTATAGAAAGTTATCTTGCCCTACAGGACAAAAGAGAAGATGCAGACAAGGGAAGGGAAGGATGTTGGAAGAGAAGGCAGATTGGTGATAGGGGCAATTAGAATGCTTGGTGTTTTGGGGTGGGGGAGGGAAGAAATGGGGAGAAAATTTGGAACCCAAAATTTTGTGAAAATGAATGTTAAAAGTTAAATAAATTAACAAAAATAAAAAAATAAAAGTGAAAATACAACCTAAAAAAAAAATAATAAAAAAATAAAAATAGGCTAACCCAATTGGAAGAAGAGGTCCAGAAACCCAATGAGGAGAAGGAGGTTTTAAAAAGCAGAATTAGCCAAATGGAGGAGAAGGTTCAAAAGCTCACTGAACAAAATAATTCATTGAAAGAGAGAATTGAGTTCAGGGAAATGAATGACTTTGAGTTATTGAGTTGACTTTCAAACACAAGAATCAAGAGAAGCATGAAAAGGTAAACAGCAAAGAGAAACCATAAGGGACTTACTAAAGTTGAAATATTTACATTCCTACATGGAAAGACAATATTTGTAACTCTTGAAAACTTTTTTCAGTATCTGGGTAGTTGGTGGAATTACACACACACACACACACACACACACACACACACACACACATGCATACACACACGTAGAGAGAGACAGAGAGCACAGGGTAAATTGAATAGGATGGGATCATATCTTAAATAAAAGAAATGAAATTATGGGGTGAGAGAGAAATACATTTGGAGGAGAAAGGGAGAAATGGAATGGGGCAAATTATCTCTCATAAAGGAGGCAAGTAAATGACTTTTCAGTGGAGAGAAAAGTGGGGAGGTGAGAGAAAAAACATGAAGCTTACTCTTATCACATTTGGCCAAAAGAATTGTACCCTACAAGAAAAGAGAGAAGATGGGGATAAGGGAAGGGTGGGGTGTGATAGAAGGGAGGGTACATTGAGGGAAGGAGTAATCAAAATGCAAAATATCAAGAAGCGGGTGGAGGGGAGTGAGAGGGAGAAAAATTGGACAAGTTAAAAAGTGAGATAAAAGCAATTAGTATTAAAACAATTGACTGAATTAATTACTGAGAATAAATCAATGACATCTTTAGTTTGGGGAAACGAATTTTGGTCTAAATTTCCTAGAGGAAGATAACCTTGGGTAAAATTTGGCATTGACAGAAAATTTAAGGTTTTAATGGTACATTTGATTTTATGATTCCTATTTAATCAGGAACTAGAACATGTATAGAAAGGCATGTAAGCCACTTAAGACTTGCCTCAAAAGATGTTCCTTAGCCAAAATGAAATTATAATCATAATTTGAAACCTGGTTATTGGAACTTGTCATTTTTAGATGCTATAGGACTATTAAGTGACTTTTCTTCTGAGTATAACTCCAGGTATGGATAGTAAGGAAGGTGATCTGAGCCTCCAATCCATGATGCTAGTAAGCCTGTGAGATGCTGGTATGAACTGCAAAAGGTGATCTCATGGGAAGGGAGGGAGAGTGGTTGTTCAGTCTGGGCTGAGGTAGGATTCTCTTGACTCATTTTCCCCACTGACATCTGGCAGACTTTAAGACTGACTGAATGCAAGTGGACAATCTAATCTTGCCTGGAATTGACATGAAGTTGAGCAGATATTGTATCCCTGTAATGTCCCTACTTTTGGTGGCAATTTCTTATAGTCAAAAGGTTTGTAAGCTTAATACCAGATCTATTAAATTATAGATTATTGGTAGGGGAACATCTGAGGTTAAATCTAAAATTAAACTATTAGGCATCGGACTTTAGACCAATAACAATAAGTTAGGGTCCTTTAATTCTTAGTAATACTGTGGAGACAATTAGGTCAAGAGCTTGTGAAGTTAGCAACATAAATATTATTTGTGTCTCAGTTGGTTAATGTTTAAAAAAATCTCTTGTGGTCCATATTGTAAATGCTTTATTTTTTTTTTTATTTTGTAATGTTTAACAATCACTGCCATACAATTGTGATTTTATCCCTCCCACCTACCCCCCACTCCCCCCCCTCCCCACGACTGCATACAATTCTGTATAGATTCTACATATACTTTCCTATTGAGTATATTTTCACTATAGTCATGCTATGTAGTCAGACTAAGACAAATGAAAGAAATCGTATAACAAATCAGAACATGATACACAAACACATACACATACACAAACATGATCTGCTACATTATGTGAGTGACTTCCATATTTCTCTCTCTGAGTGTGGCAGGCATTTTGCCTTGAGATCCTCCATTGGGATTTTTTTTTTTTTGGTAAGAAGTTCTTGTGTTATTACAAAAATCTAAGTCTACCAGAAAAAACTCTCACCCACTGTGGTTGTTGCTGTGCATAAAGTTCTCCTGGTTCTGCTCCTTTCACTCAGCATCAGGTCATATAAGTCCTTCCAGGCCTCTCTGAAGTCTTCTTGTTCATCATTTCTTATGGCACAATAGTACTCCATTACATTCATATACCATAATTTATTCAGCCATTCCCCAATTGATGGACATCCCCTTGACTTCCAGTTTTTGACAACTACATAGAGTGCTGCTATAAATATTTTTGTACATGTGGGACCCTTTCCCATTTTTATGATCTCTTGGGGATATAGTCCTAGTAGCGATATTGCTGGGTCAAAGGGTATGCACATTTTTGTAGCCCTTTGGGCATAGTTCCAAATTGCTCTCCAGAATGGTTGGATGCGCTCACAGCTCCACCAACAATGAATTAGTGTTCCAACTTTCCCACATCCTCTCCAGCATTTATCATTTTCTTGTTCTGTCATGTTTGCCAATCTTATAGGTGTGATGTGGTACCTCAGAGTTGTTTTGATTTGCATCTCTCTAACCAATAGTGATTTAGAGCATTTTTTCATATGATTATAGATAGCCTTAACCTCTTCCTCTGAAAATTGCCTGTTCATATCCTTTGACCATTTATCAATTGGGGAATGACTTGTATGATTACACATTTGAGTCAGTTCTCTATATATTCTAGAAATGAGGCCTTTATCCCTGAGCTTAGGTGTAAAAATTCTTTCCCAATTTACTACATCCCTCCGGATTTTGGTTGCATTGGGTTTGGTTGTGCAAAAACTTCTCAGTTTAATGTAATCAAAGTTATCCATTTTGCATTTCATAATGCTTTCTAGCTCTCCTTTAGTAAAGAATTCTTCCCTTCTCCATAGATCTGATTAACACTATTTACACTATTCCTTGCTTCTCCAGTTTATTCATGGTATCAATCTTTATACCTAAATCATGTACCCATTTGGACTTTATTCTTGTGTACGGTGTCAGGTATGGGTCTATGCCTAATTTCCGCCACACTGTTATCCAGTTTTCCCAGCAACTTTTGTCAAACAATGAGTTCTTATCCCAGAAGCTGGGGTCCTTGGGTTTATCAAACAGAAGGTTGCTATATTCCTTGCCTACTGCATCTTGAGTGCCAAGTCTATTCCACTTGTCTACCTCTCTGTTTCTTAGCCAATACCAAGTGGTTTTGATAATTGCTGCTTTATAGTACAGTTTGAGGTCTGGTAGTGCTAGGCCACCTTCCCAAGCATTTCTTTTCATTAGTCCCTTTGATATTCTGGACCTTTTGTTTTTCCAAATGAATTTTGATATTATTTTGTCCAGCTCTAGAAAGTAATTGTCTGATAGTTTAATTGGTATGGCACTAAATAAGTATATTAATTTGGGTAGAATTGTCATTTTTATTATATTAGCACGGCCTACCCATGAGCAACTAATGTTTTTCCACTTACTTAAATCTGACTTTATTTGTGCAAAAAGTGTCTTGTAATTGTGTTCATATAATCCCTGTGTTTGTTTTGGCAGGTAGACTCCTAAATATTTTATACTGTCTACCCTAACTTTAAATGGGATTTCTCTTTCTATCTCTTGCTGTTGGACTTTGTTGCTAATCTATAGGAATGCAGAAGATTTGTGTGGGTTTATTTTGTACCCTGCAACTTTGCCAAAGTTGTTTATTAATTCTAGTAATTTTTTACTTGAATCTCTGGGATTCTCTAGGTAAATCATCATATCATCTGCAAAGAGTGATAACTTAGTTTCTTCTTTGGCTATTTTAATTCCTTGGATATCTTTATCGTCTAATTGCTACAGCTAACATTTCTAGTACCATATTAAATAATAGTGGTGATAATGGACAACCTTGTTTCACTCCTGATCTTATTGGGAATGCATCTAGCTTATCCCCATTGCATATAATGCTTGCTGAAGGTTTTAGATAGATACTGCTTATTATTTTATGGAAAGTTCCCTTTATTCCTACATTCTCCAATGTTTTTAGTAGGAATGGATGTTGTATTTTGTCAAAAGCTTTTTCGGCATCTATTGAGATAATCATGTGGTTTTTGTTAGATTTGTTGTTGATGTGATCGATAATGCTAGTAGTTTTCCTAATATTGAACCGGCCCTGTAGTCCTGGTATGAATCCTACCTGATCATAATGTATTAATCTCGTGATAAGATGCTGTATTCGTTTTGCTAGAATCTTATTTAAAATTTTTGCATCTATATTCATTAGGGAAATTGGTCTATAATTTTCTTTCTCTGTTTTGTCTCTTCCTGGTTTGGGTATCAAAACCATATTTGTATCATAGAAAGAATTTGGGAGGACTCCTTCTTCCCCAATTTTCAAGAATAGTGTATGTAGTATTGGAATTAACTGTTCTTTAAATGTTTGATAGAATTCACTTGTGAATCCATCTGGCCCTGGAGATTTTTTCCTAGGGAGTTCATTGATGGCTTGTTCAATTTCTTTTTCTGAGATGGGGTTGTTTAAGTATTCAACTTCCTCTTCTGTTAATCTGGGCAATTTGTATTTTTTAAAATATTCATCCATCTCGTTTAGATTATCGAATTTGTGGGCATAAAGTTGGGCAAAGTAGTTTCTAATTATTGTTTTAATTTCCTCCTCATTGGAGGTGAGTTCACCCCTTTCATTTTTAATATTAGTAATTTGGTTTTCTTCTTTCTTTTTTTTAATCAGATTGACCAAAGGTTTATCAATTTTATTAGTTTTTTCATAAAACCAACTATTGGTTTTATTTATTAATTCAATAGTTTTCTTAGTTTCAATTTTATTAATCTCTCCTTTGGTTTTCAGTATTTCTAATTTGGTATTTACTTGGGGATTTTCAATTTGTTCTTTTTCTAGTTTTTTCAACTGCAAGCCTAAGTCATTGATCTCCTCTTTCTCTATTTTATTTATGTAAGCATTCAGAGATATAAAACTTCCCCTAATAACTGCTTTTGCAGTATCCCATAAGTTTTGGTATGTTGTCTCACTATTGTCATTCTCTCGAATGAAATTGTTGATTGTTTCTATGATTTCTTCTTTAACCCAACCCTTCTTTAGAATTAGATTATTTAGTTTCCAATTGATTTTTGGTTTCTCTTTCCATGGCCTTTTATTACATGCAATTTTTAATGCATTATGATCTGAAAAGGATGCATTGATTATCTGTACCTTTCTGTACTGGATTGTGAGATTTTTATGTCCTAGTACATGGTCAATTTTTGTAAATGTTCCATGTACCGCTGAGAAAAAAGTATATTCCTTTCTATTCCCATTTAATTTTCTCCAAAGATCTATCATATCTACCTTATCCAGAGTTTTATTTACCTCCTTAACCTCTTTCTTGTTTATTTTGAGGTTGGATTTATCGAGTTCAGAGAGGGGGGGGTTGAGGTCCCCCACTAGTATAGTTTTGCTATCAATTTCTTCCTTCAACTCCCCCAACCTCCCCTCTAAGAATCTGGATGCTATACCACTTGGAGCATACATGTTTAGTAATGATATTGCTTCATTGTCTATGGTGCCTTTTAGCAGGATATAGTTTCCATCCCTATCCCTTTTGATTAGATCTATTTCTGCTTTTGCTTTGTCTGAGATTAGGATTGCTACTCCTGCCTTTCTTACATGAGCTGAAGCACAATATATTCTGCTCCATCCTTTGACCTTTATCCTATGTGTATCCCCCCGTTTCAAATGTGTTTCTTGTAAGCAGCATATTGTTGGATTATGGCTTTTAATCCATTCTGCTATCCGTCTCCGTTTTATGGGAGAGTTCATTCCATTCACATTCACAATTATGATTACAATCTGTGTATTTCCCTCCAACCTCTTTCCCACCATTTGTGCTTTTAGCTCTCCCGTCTCCCTTCCCCTCCTCAATAGTATTCACTTTTCTCCCCCTCCTCCTGCAGCCTTCCCCTCCTTCTTTTGACCCCCCTCCCTTTTAGTCCCCTTTATTCTTATTGCTTCTTTCCTCCCTTTTAGCCACCCTCCCCTTTCTTCCCCCTTCCCCTCCTACTACCTATAGAGCTAGTTAGGCTTATCTACTTAAGATTATTGTTCCCTCCTTTGAACAAATCAGATGAGAGTACCTCTCAAACAATGCTCATCTCCCTCCCCTCCTTCCCTCTACTATAGATTTGTACTTCTTCCTGTGATATAATTTGCCATTTTCTGCTTCCCCCTTTCCACACCTCCTATTACATTCCCTTCTCATACTTAAATCATATTTTTGACATGACATCATTTACTTTTTGCCCGTTCCCTCTACATATATCCCTTTTATCATAATAGCTGCACAGTTCTCAAGATTAACAGGTAACATCTTCCCTTATAGGGAGGTAAACAGTTTGCCCTAATTGAGTAGCAAGTTTATGTTTTTGTTTTTTCCCCTCTGTTTACCTTTTTATGATTCTCTGGAGACCTGCATTTGAAGATCAAATTGTCTATTGAGTTCTGGTGTTTTGGTCAGGAAGCTCTGGAAATCCCTTATTTCGTTGAATGACTTTCTCCTTGCCTGAAATGTTATGCTGAACTTTGCTGGGTAGTTGATCCTTGGTTGAAGTCCCAACTCCTTTGCCTTACGGAATATTGGGTTCCAATTCTTTCGATCTTTTAATGTAGAAGCTGCAAGGTCCTGTGTGATCCTGACTGTGTGTCCTTGATATTTGAATTGTTTCTTTCTGGCTGCTTGTAGTATTTTCTCCTTCACTTGATAGCTCTGGAATTTGGCAACTATATTTCTTGGGGTTTTGAGTTTGGGATCCCTTTCGGGAGGGGAACGATGGATTCTTTCGATGAATATTTTGCCCTCTGAGTCTAGTACTTCTGGGCAGTTTTCCTTGATGATTTCCTGGAAGATATTGTCCAGACTCTTTTCTTCATCATGGGTTTCTGGCAGGCCAATAATTCTTAGATTTTCTCTCCTGGATCTATTTTCCAGGTCAGTTGTTTTTCCAATTAAATATTTTACATTTTTTTCTATCTTTTCATTCTTTAGATTTTGTTTGACTGATTCTTGTTGCCTCATTGAGTCATTAGTTTCTACTTGCCCAATTCTAATCTTCATCGTAGTGTTTTCTTCAGTTAGCTTTTCCATCTCCTTTTCCATCTGACCAATTTTTCCCTTTAAGGAGCTATTTTCTCCATTTAATTTTTGTACTTCTTTTTCCATTCGACCAATTTTCCCAGTTAGGTTTTGGGTTTCCTTTTCCATCTGATCAATTTTCCCAATTAGGTTTTGGGTTTCCTTTTCCATTTGATTAGCTCTTCCTTTTAGGGAATTATTCTCTCCAGTTAATTTTTGAACTTCCTTTTCCATTTCTTCAATTTTCTTTTTCAGGGTGATGTTCTCATCAGTGAATTCTTTTTTTATAGTTTTAAAATCATTGGCCAGTTTTTCTTTTATATCCTTCTTCAGACGTTCCAGGTAATCTAGTTGTGCTTGCGAGAAATTCATAGTCCCATCTGAGGTTTCAGATGGAAGTACAGTCTCAGCTCTAACCTCTTTGGTGTTTGTGTTTTGGTCCTTATCCCCATAGAAAGATTCTATGGTTTTTTCACTTTTCGTCTGCTTTTTCCGATTCATGATGTTGGCTGAGTGTTGTAGCTTTTGGTTCTTTCAGTCAGAAGGTACAGATCTTTAAGTTGAGCTCTGTAAATGCTTTAAAAAGAAGTATCGCCTGACCAAAAGTTTGAATTGTTTTATCTGTTATAAACTGTGTTAAAAATGAAAAATAAAATTTAAAAAAATCTTTAAAAAAAAGATATTTCTTTTCAAGTTTCAAATCACATCAGGCGCTTCTGGCTTCCAGCTTCAGAAGAGAAGATGAGTGCAGTCAATTCTATGTCAGGTTGCTCAAAGAAGATTCTTGGAAGGCATGAGAGGATATGGTAATCCCTATCTTGTCCCTATTCCTAGCTTCTTACACTAAAGGCATTGGCTAACTTTCCCTTGAGCGAAACTTTGGACTCTCTCTCATTTGAACTAAGTTACCTCACTACCAGTGGGAGAGTTCCTTCATTCTCTATTGCCTGGTCTATATTCTCATATGCATGCTTTATCTGATGTCTATTTTGCTACCTATTTGAATAAATGAGTTTCATGCCTAAGTGCTACGTATGTTGATTGTGAAATTGTTATTTGGTGGGAAGGGAGTCAAGCCTTGAATATGAAGCTTAGAGTCCTTCTTTCTCCACAATGAAACAGCAATCAGAAATTATAATGAAACTGAACATCACATCCTCTAGAGACTAACAGTATTTAAATTCTCTTTGAGAATGAAGGACAGGCCACTCACAGGGGAGCAAACAGATATAATTTTAACCTAGTAGCCCTTCTCTCTATGAGGAGAGAAGACTGACCTGCAGCTTCAATCTCTTACCACCCCTTCTGGAAGAAATTAAGGTCTTCCTTGGAGAAGGATTTGGGGGAGAAAAGCCTAGTATGTCTCTACTGCATACTTGTATGAGCCACAAAATGATGCTTGCAAGTGAAGGGTCAATTCGTTGCTACATATAATGTAGATACGCTATTTTGTAAATTTTTCACAACACTGGCCATCTAACCTGTGGTCATTAGGTACTACCCTTGGCTCTCTGGGTCTTTTCCTTATAAATATTAGATGTTAACTTTTAACGTATTATATTTATTGCAATGGTTTCTCTCCAGCTAGTAATTTTTCTTTTAATCTTGAATATACTGGTTTTTATTATGCAGATTTTTTCATTTTCATATAATCGAATTTATTTAACTGATCTTCACAATTTCTTTTATTGGATTAATAGTTAGGATTTTATGCTTTCCATAACTGAGATAAATGTATTATTCCCTTTTCTTCTAACTTTTTAGTAGTTCATTTTCTTAACAAATTTATACAGATACTAAGATAAGCACTGAGAAATACCCAGGCTTTGAAAAACAACAAATTTATCTAGAGATACAGATACATAAAATTTCAGACAGTCCTTCTCAGTAACCTGGAGAGCCTTGGGGCCTGATGAATACCAGAGCCCTTAATAGGGGGGAAAAGATGAAAGGAGAATACAAAAATAGGCCTGAAGTATTTTTGTGGGAAAGGGAAGATGGAGTCCATTAGAGGTCCAAGATGCTACAGGTGAATGGGAAGGACAATATACAGAAAGGGAAATAGTGATGAGGGGCTTGGCTTTGAATTGAAGAATTGATTCTATGTGGAGAGGGAGAGTAGACTATGTGCAGACATCAGTAGGAAGGAAGAAATTCTGTAGCTTCAGAGCCTGCTTATGACCCAAGGGAACATTTGAACCATATTCCTGAGATCCATACCCAGAACTAGAGGACAGAGGGAGAGACAGTATTGTATAATGGAAAGGGTGCTTTATATTTAGAGTCATAGGACTTGAGTTCAAATCTCTCCTCTATTTACTTATTGGAAGCCTTTGTACAAGACTTATTCTCAGTCTCACTGTCTCATCTGTAAAATGAGGGAATTGTATTAGATTACTTTCAAAGTTCCTTTCAGTGTGAACTCTGTGGAGGATAAGAGTAGAATCCAGGGTTATTTTATTACTATTTTCTTGATTTAATAGTCTCAGGTTAGAGACCTAGAGATCTCAGGTGCAGAATGGCTATATTCATGTTTGGAATATTTTTTTCTCTCCTGAGTCTTGTTCCCCTATGTTTTCTAGGGTTTTGAAAGATTAAAGCATTAATTGGGTTCCCCTTCATCTCTAATTAACAGGAAGAGATATGGTAGAAGTGAGATACTGCCCCCATCTTCAGGTATCTCCTCATATATTTCTCAATCACAGGATATTAGAATTCTTTAGCAAACTATCTTGGATTTGAATTTTAAGGGTCATGTACACCAGGTTGGGCACAGGTATGAAAAAACAAGTTAATCAGGGTGCTTCCTCTTTGTGTCCCCTCCCAGATTCCCTTGTCTACTCTGTAAAGAAATCTTGTGTTAATTATGACCTGAGATATCTCCAGCTTTCTTGTTTTTGTATACTGTATCCTAGATGTCAACAATGAAGTCCTCAACTATGCATGCTAAGATGCCTGAAACTCAGATGGGGCCCCATTTCCTCTATACATCTTTCTAGACCTACATTCCTTTGAGCTCCTCTATACCAGAGAGACATACTCTGGTTTCACCAAAGGTCACTGTTCCTTCTGCTATACATTTGTTTTATATCTATCTTGGGTCTCACCTTCCTGTATCCCGTACTCATGAAGTCTACTGTTAAAAAAAAGTATTTGTAGTAAAATCTCCTCCAGTAGCATGCAAATAAAGCAGGTCAATTCTAAGTACATCTTAGGGGTATAGTATTTTTTTTTTTTTTTTGGTTCAGACCAGGGCTGCTCCTTCCTCTTTCAAAATGAGAACACAGGGTGGGTTCCCACCTGCCAGGGACTGGGGTTCTCCCTTGTCCTGTGGATATGAGCATATGTTAAATCACTAAGTGGTTTAACTAGCTACGCCCATGCTCACTAACTAGCTACGCCCATGCTCACCCTGATGGTCTCATACACAGAGCTGGTGCAGTCAAGATAGTACTTTCTTGAGTTACAAAGTGTCAATGACCTTCTATTCCTTACTCCTTTTTCTTTATACTAAGGGTGCTACTTATTATCTTTGGATACCTTTGTGATATACAATTGGCACTAAGTATCTACTCACTAATTAATTTCATCTCTTTTTCAACCATCTGTATTTTCAGTGAACAACAGATAGGTAAATTTAGCATAATAGAACTGTGGTCTGTAGTAAGTAACCATTATAGTTTCACTTCTGTTTTTTCTTCCTCTGACCCTTAATCAAATGCTCCTGTACTATTACCCCTATGATTTCTGAATTTTCTTACATATACATATATTCTTGATATACGGTGCTAGTATACCACCCATAGTCTAATCTTCTCCATTTGAATAATTCATATCTTTGTCCTATTCCATCAAGTCTCAGCGACGTCAGAATTGTAGACTTTTGGAGTTTCAAGGGATCTCAGAGGTAAGCCAATGTAGCCTATACTTGCCTAAGAATTTTGTCTGACATTTTTTAGAACTGCGTACACTGCCTAATATGTCTTAAAACACTATACCTAGATTTTAAGAAGAAAGAAACAGTTCATATTCATACAGAATTCAATTTGCTTAGACAAACATGTTAAGAGTGCTACATTCTAGATTTTATTCTGGTTTCTGAGGATACAAGAAAGGAAATTTAATAATCCCTGCCATCAAGTAGCTTACACTATGCTGGAGAATCTCTCATCTTATCATTTACTGCTATCAAAACAAAGAGCTTGATGAGAAAAGTGCCAGCCTGTGCTGGATTGGATTCTTTTTGCCTTTATTTATTTTTTTTAAATTATTGATTTTTTTTTAGATTACCATACTTTCCCACAGTATCTCTTCCAGAATGCCATTCCACATAACAAATAATACCTTTTAAAGATAAAAATAGAGAGGAAAAAATAGCATAACTGATTAATGAATTGGAAAAAGTTGGAAAATATGTGCAGTGTGCAACATGTGTAGCTTCTACCTCTACAAATGGGTAAATTAGGAATGACTTTTCATGTCTCTTTTTTTTGAGATCTGCTTGTTCTTTGTAATTTTTCAGCTTTCATTTCTGATGTGTGTGTATGTGTGTGTGTGTGTGTGTGTGTGTGTGTGTGTGCCTGTGTGAATGTTTGTTCTTTCCATTTGCATCGTTGTAGTCATTGCATGTGTTTTGTCTGCTTCGCTCTGCTTTCTTAGATCATTCCACATCACTTCATGTAGACCTTTCTAATCTTTATTGTATTTATCACACTCATCATTTCTTAACAGCACAGTAAATCTTCATAATAATCATGTGCCATAATTGGCTTAGCCTTTCCCCAATTGATGGGCATCTACTCTGTGTTTAATTATTTGCTATAAAAAAACTGCTTCTATTTTGGTATATATGGAGATTATGTTTGGTGTCAACGGCCTCCTTGGGGTCTAACTCCAGTAACAGAGTCCCTGGGTCAAAGAGTATAGACGTTTTAGTCGTTTTATTCACGTAGTTCCAAATTGCTTTCCAAAATGATTGTACTGATTCACAGTTCTACCAACAATGCACCAGTGTCACTTTCTTCCCACAGTTCTTCTAACATTGACTATTGACATCTTTTGTTATCTTTGTCAAATTGCAGCATGTGAGGTGAAGGCTCAGTGGTTTTTTTGACTTGCATTTATCTTATTATTAGTGAATTGGAAAACTCTGTGATGTGGTTGTTGATACTTTGCAATTTTTCTAATAGTTGTTTGCTCACATCCTTTGACTTGTCTATTGGGGAATGTCTATTGGTTTTATACACATATATAAACACACTTTATACATACACATATTATATTTACTTACTACATGTGTGGGTATATATCTGTATATTAGACAGCAAACCTTGTCAAAGAAATTGGATGCTGTTTTCCCCAATGAATGACTTTTCCTACTCTGCTTAACTGTTTTACTTTTGTCTCTGAAAAGAAAATTTTCAATTTCAAGCAATCAAAGGCGTCTATTTTATATTTTGTACTTGACTCTATTCCTTTTTTTGTAGAGAATACACCCCCTACCTACAGCTGTGAGAGGTGACATCTGCTTCTTTTCTAATTTTTAATAGTATCATGTTTAAGAATAAGGTCATATAATCACTTAGAATGTATTTATTTTGGGACATTCCTTGATATATGTAACATCCAACCTAGAACTGTTCAGTCCTTGCAGGACTTCAGCCTGACCACAAAAGAAGTCTCAGAAGTTAGCAATATATACAAACATACCAATCTGCGAGTTGTAAACCCCAGGGGCACCTGAAGATTCCAATCAGCAGTCAGATACTCTTGCTGCTTCTGTCTGGAAACTCTTCAGTTCGTTATTTAAAGTCCTTTTCAGCCTGTCTTTAGTCATCCTTCCTCAGCTAATTACACATGACTTTCCTTCATGTGCTCTATGTTTTGACCCTACCATTCTATTTGCTTTTCTCAGTACATACCATTACGTTTCTCACCTATTTTCACAAGCTGCCATTGGGTCTGTAATATTTTTCCTCCTCACCTCTCTCTCATTTCCTCAACCCCTATTTCCCTTCAATGCTCAGCTCAAGTACCACCTACCAAAATAAATCTTTTCTTGGAATTAAATGAAAAAAATCCTAATTTTTAGGTCCCTTCTCCACTGAAATTACTTTGTATTAAATTTGCATTTTCTTAACTGTACACCTGTTGTCTCTCCTAATAAAATATAAGCTCATTGAGGGAAGGGACCATTTCACTTCATAACCCAAGCACCACACAGTTGGAGTTTTGTAGTCACTTAATAAGTTATTCTTTAATTGAATTGAATTGATTTGTTTCCTCCACTTCCTAAGTTTAGAAGAAAGGAGAAAACCAAGTCACCCAAGACTAGACCATTCCATTTTTGTAAAGCTACAAAAGAATCATTTTATTTCTGTATTTGCTTTGGTGTGGAAAGGATGCTTGGGGAATTATGCGAAATTTTTCTACACTTAGAAAAAAACAATGTACAATACTCACCTGACTCTGATGGAGATCCCTCCCCCCCCAAAAAAATATGTGGTTTTAGTCAAGAGACAGAATTTAAGGTCACATAATGTTTAAGATAGCTGGTACTAGAACCAAGCCTTCCTAAATCCCTTAGGAGTATTCTTCATTGATACATCACTGTTAAGAACTGACTGAAATGATTTACTTCTCAAAAGGATACACAATCAATTTTCCATAGTGGTGTGAGGAATTAGCTAAGGTTTGATATTTGCTGAAAGCTCGGTATATTTGCATAAACCTTGGAGTTCACATACCATACAATGAAGACATCTTATAGAACAGTTAAGTTTGATTTAAAAAAGAGCAAATGAGGAGAGAACAAATTAAGACACATGCACATATTTTATCTTTTGTAGGGGTATTTTTAGGTACAAGTGGGAGTCTGGGACAGAGCATATCAAGGAGATTCTCTTCCTTTCCATATTTCCTAAGTGGTAGAGCACAGAGACTGGAAGGTTGATCTCAGTGTTACAGAAACTTGAGGTCAAAGATTGCTTACTATATGTGTAACTTGGTTCAAGTTAACTTAGCCTCTCAGACAACTCTCTGAGATTATAAATGGCAGAAGAGGCACCGAACTGCCTTAGTGAAGGAATGACAGGTGTGATCCAATATCCCATGGCTCCCACAATGAAAAATCTCAACACCCCAAAAAACAATTCTATGTTTCCTTTAATATTCAGGTCAAGGTCTAGCTCCTCTATAAAGTTTTCTCTTTCTCTTCATTCAAGCATGTGGTACATATGATTGTATTGCTTACGCAGCTGTTCCTTGTAATAGCTGAACTAGATTGTAAGTCCTCATGATTTTATATATTCTTTGTGGCCACTTGAATGAGGAGGGACTATGAAAACAGAGGGAAATGGTCCCTGTTTTCCTGTTCTTGCCTGTTTAGGCTTTTCCTGGAAGAGTTGTCATGGAAAGTGTGTCTTCAGTTTCATCTACCATGACACTGAATGAGCAAGAGGGTAGTATCCTCCTATCCTGACCCTGGTATTGTTGTTTGAGGCTCTGGAATGAGATTCATGGAGGAGTTGACTCAATATAGTACCTTTAGACATTTAGAGTGGTGGTAGGAGGAGAGAATGAAATGGTGGTGGTAGGAAGACATAGGTATATGTATAGAGGGACAGTCAAGTAGTCAGAGTGACAGTTTACTTTTTTCCTTCTACAGTATCCTGAGTATTCCTATTTGTCCTAGGATGGACCTTTCCCACAAAGAAGAAGAAATTCTATGCCTACCTTTGGGACAGCTAAGTGCTACAGTGGATAGAGCACTGGACCTTGAGTTCAAATCAAGTCTCAAGCACTTTTAGTCTTAATCACTTACCAAGTGACCCTGAATAAAAACTCCTCTTTGACTTAATTTCTTCACCTGTAAAATGTGAATAACACCTAAATCCTAGAATTGTGAAGATAAAATAAGATATTTGCAAAGTACTTCGCAAAACTTAAAGCACTATACAGATGCTATTTTTATTAAACCATCATCATCATCATCATCGTCACCACCACTACCACCACCAGATACATCCTTAAGGCACTAACCAAGTCACAGGCACAAAGTATATAGATAGAAGATTAGACATGAGTTGGGGAAAGGGGAAGAGATGCCAGAAGTGTGGTAAAATGGAGAATAAGAAAGAAGATTAGACACAGGAGAATAAGTCCAATAAGATTTTCTTAGGGAGTAGATTATAGAACAGGAAGGGTAGGAAAGGAGAGAGATGGCAGGCCTCTGTTGGGAAGAGATGGGAAGGAGAATGGTTTGTTTAAAGGCTTTTATTAGGGAACTAGGGTAGCATGTGGATCTGTGTATGTTTATCAGTTTATATAAATGGGGGCATTGTTGAAAGAAGAAAGTACCATGAGACATGTTTGCCCAGCTAGTATAGCATGTCTGTGAGAAGGATGAGGTAGAGTGAGAAAAAATACTGGAGACAGTAGGGGGAGACCAGAAAGATAAGATTGGCAAGGTTTCAGTGGGGGTGGGACTAATAGAAGGGGGCAGTATGGGGAGAGAATTGAGGCACTAAACTCAACAGAGGAACAGTGGCCTGGGCCTATATCTCCAAAGGTTCCTGTGGGAAATGAGGTCTACAAAGCTCTGGAGAGTCTTGCCTTTATTCTGCTTTTTGGCTCACACCCTAGGGTCTTCTCTTGTGTTTCTATATCCTATGAGGCCCAAATCAGTGAAATGAAGCTCAGGGGACCTTCACTGGGATTTGATTTGAGTTGGAGAAGGGAAAAGTCTCACAGCCCCAACCCAGATGCAAAATTTACAGACAAAATGTGACAACACAGAGATGAATAATGGCATGCAGGTTAGTATGTAGGTCCTGCCTGTCAGAACAGCCTTGAAAAAGTGAAGATGTAGGATTGGGAGGATAGAAAATAGAGACCCACATGCAGAAAGCAGGAATTAGTTAATAGAGAGAATAAATTGTATGATTCAGGAGACAAGATCTAGAATCAGAGAGCAGATATGACATAGATAAGAAAATAGGAGGAACTGGTTAGAGAACAGTTACATCTGGCTGAGGGCTCTATGAAGGACCAACCCCAGACACAACTTTGAAATAGAAGAAGAGGAAACAACAACACAATGCAGAGAGAACAGCTGCAGAATGGGAGTCAGGCTCTGCTACTAAATTGTTGATTCACAGTGTAACCATAAGTAATTCCTCTGAATCCCACATCCATCATCAGTAAAAGTAAGTTGTATTTGATGGTCTAGTTTTCTTAAGATCAACATCATTTCATGTTAGATACAGAGGTGATCTTAAACTCTAGTGTAACCCTTCCTCTCATATTTTATAGATGAGGAAAGAGATTTTCAGTAAGGTTAGGTGTTAATCGGTAGAAGAGCTGAGTCTTTCAGATTGTCTGATACGTAGACCTGTGTTCTTTCCAGAGGAGATCCCTCATTTTGACTGCAGATGTGGTCAACCTTGGCACTATATTTTATGGTTGACAGTTTGGCAGTAGAACTTAGTGGGTGGCTAGGAGTGGATTTCAACCGGTATGTCAGCCCAAGCCATTCATTTGGTCAGTTTTTTTAATTTAAATTTGCTTATGGTAAATGAAGGAAACAAAGAATTGAAAATGAAAGACATTTTAGTCATGTGGCTGAATGGAAAGCCCACTGGACCTGGAGTCAAAAGACATATTCCTTAAACCATGTGATACTGGGTAAATAAATTTTCCTCAGTAAGACTTAGTTTGCCCATTTGTAAAATAGGGATAATTGCACTTACACTATCTGTCTCACCTAAGTTATAGAAATGTGAGCTACTGTTATTGCTGTGACTGAGAGAGTGATGGTTCCATGGATAGACATGGAGAATTGAGGAGGGGGAACTGATTTTGAATGAACGTCAATGAGTTCTATTTAGAGAAAATCGAATTTGAAAATATATGGGATGTTGAATTAGAAACATCTAATATCAATAAAAAAGTGTTTGAGAACATATTAGGAAGTTAGAGGTATTGGGTTACAGAGAAGGCAAGAGATCAAGGCTAGATATAAAGTGATATCAGCACTGATTTTATGACTATGCTGAGTCTTCATTATCCTTGACCTATATACTAGACAACTGTGAGCAGCTACCTGTGCCTATGGTGTTTACCCCTTTGTGCCTTCCATGGGGCCCAAACCAACTGTCATATCAGAACAGAGCACATGAAAAAGGTATCTTGAAATAATGGAAAGAGATCTTGATTTGCAGTTAAAGGACCTGGGTTGCAATCTTGATTCTATGATTTATTGCCTACATGACCATCAACAAGTAATTTCATCATTTTCACCCTCTTTCTCTGCATCTACAAAGTGAGAGAGTTGGTGTGGAAAACTGGGGAACTCCAAGTCCTGTGATCTTATCCTGTGACCACAGGACCAGAATTAGGTAAGGGATAAGTACACAGAGGAGGAAAGAAATGGATCTTTCTTTTCATGAGATATAAAATACTCTTCTTTGTCTAATAATAACCATGAGTATATAATAATAATCTTGTGAATTAGAGAGACAGTACAAATATTGTCACTTTCCCCCTTTTACAAATAAGGGAATTGTAGATTAGAGAGTCTAAGTGACTTGCTTAAGGTGAAGTGTTGGGGAGGGGAAAAAAATCCAGTTCTTTGGTGGGACAGCTAGAGGTGTAGAGGATAGAACACTAGGTCTGACTGAAATTAGGGGCACCTGAGTTCAAATCCAGACTCAGACTCTTACTAGCTCTAGTCATTCAATTTCTTTATCTCAGTTTCCTCATCTGTAAAATGGAGATTTATAACAGCACCTTCCTCCCAGGATAATTGTGAGATTCAAATGAAATATTTATAAAAATCACTTAGCACAATGCCTATCATATAGTAGGCACTATATAAATGTCGATTCTTTCATTCCTTTGGTGCTCTTTTTATACTGTAGGTACAATGTGTCCTTCACCTACTATAGTGATGAAATCTACTCTCAAAAGACCAGTTAAAGTTCTAGATGTGAAGGCTAGTTAATCACTTGACTTTGGTTTAAAATGGGTTCTTTTCCAGGCATGGTTTGGATTGGATAGTTACCAAAGTCCTTTCCAAAACTGACATTCTGTATAATTCTTCATGTTAACTTCTCCCTCCCACCTTGAGCCTTACTATCTCTTCTTCCAGGAGAATAAAATGTGTACAGACTCCTTCTTAATTGTTCATTGGATATACTTTAAATGTCTAATGTTTGCAAGGCTGTGCTAGGAGTTAGCAGGAAATGCAAAAGTGATTAAGATTGAATTCTTGCCTTTGAAGACCTGAGTTAACCAACAAAATAAAGTAATATTGCCAAATGAAAGCTTTAGGAGTTCAGAGGTTAGTGAGATCATGGTGGTCTGGAAAAATAAAGGGATGCTTCTCAGAGGAGGATGAGCTGAGCTTGAGTTATAAGTAGAGAAGGATGGAGGGGGCATTCCAGGCAGGGATAAGAATATTCAATTTATAATTAGGAAGTTAGGTCAAATTCTCGCTCAGAAACTTGCTAGCTTTGTGATCCTGAGTAATCATTCAATCTCTCTCAGCCTTGGCTGTGAAATGGTGTATTAGTTGCATCTATCTCACCTTAAAAAGCGCTATCTAAATGTTAGCTATTGTTATTAAGAACACAACAAAGGCATAGACAGGGAAGTGTCCAAGGTAGTGAGTAAAGCAGTTTGGCTGTATTGAAGGATATAAGTAGAGAGAAGTGAATGACAACACAAGCAAGATTATGGAAGGTTTCTCTGCTTACTTCCCTAAGTTCCCTCCATATATCTCATAGCTAACTTGACAGCTCTATCAATTTCTGACTCTTCTTTCTTCCCTTGGGCATTTGGACAAATATTCAGGCAAACAGATCCATGATCTCTGTTACTACAGGTATGTGGCAGGGATATTGATCCCAGAGGAGGAGGCAAATGCAGCCAAAGATCTTTTAGGTGCCCACCCCTTCCTCCTTCTGGGCTTCTGGATTAAAGGATTAGATGTGCCCAGGTTCAACCTGTTACAAGCCAGGGTCTAACATTAATATTAACATTATGGATGTAAACCACTTGAGCCACAATTCACCTATGAGATAGTAATAAAAACGCTTTCTTGCCAGATCATTAGTCTGGCAGATAAACTCCTCAGAACACTGAGACGATTGATTCCATGGTCTCTGAGGAAGCTGTGAAACCAGGAGGAACAGCCCATGCTCTTCCTATAATAGCTAATAAATAGCATTTATATAGCATTTTAATGTTTCTAAAGTATTGTTCAAATATTATTTCATTTTATCTTCACAACTATCATGGGAGGTAGATGTTATTATCTTCATTTTATAGATGAGGAAGCAGAAGCAGATAGAGGTTAAGTGACTTGCCCAGGGTCATAAAGATACTAAGTATTTCAGGCTGGGTTTCAATTTAGGGCTTTCTGACTCCAGATCCAGCACCCTAAACTTGTATAGTTTAAAATTCCAACTAAGTATCTATAAAGGCATTTAAGTATGACTTTAGCCATGGACTGTGTCTGTTTTCCAAGGACTAACCTAGCAGGAAAAAAAGAAAATTTCCATGCAAATTGATGGTATTGATTTTAGGTACTTTCTGATTAACTATCATGACAACAGTCATCAGAGATTCTCAGACCTAGAAGAAAACTCAGAATTTATTTAGTCTGATCTATTTATTCATTCTTGAACCAGAATTTTCCTCCTAAAACATATGAATTGGCAGACATCCACTCTCTCACTCAGAGTGAAAAAGAAGGCAGGCAGGCAGGAAGAAAGGATAGGAAGGAGGAAGGGAGGAAAGAAGGAAAGAAAGAAAAACATTTATTAAGTATCATTTATTAATCATAACAGGCATAATGGTAGGAGTTTTACAATATTATTTCATTTGAGCCTCACCACCCTTGGAAAGTAGGAGGTATTATTGTCCCCATGTTACAGTTAAGGAAACAGAGGCAGACAGAACTTAAGAGACTTGCCCAGGGTCACATAGCTATTCACTCTAGGCTCAGCACTCTATCTGAGCTATCTAGCTTCCTCTAAACCTACTACCTAAAGAGGCAGCTTATTCCACTTTGGAGAGCTCTAACTACTATTACTTTTTAAATTATATTTTAAATAGTAATTTTTATTGATATCTTTAGTTTTCACATCTCCATTTCTAAATACCCCTGTTCCCCCTTCTGGAACCAATAAGCCTTCCATTGCAACAGAGAAAATTTGACCATATGTATGATGTTTTGTACCCATAATCTATCACCTCTGCCAAGAAGGGAGGAAATTTCATTGCCTCATCTCTTCTTCTGGGGCTAAGTGTTTTCATTACTCTTATACAGTGTTCAGTTTCCTTTCTTATTCTAGTTAGTTTGATTTTGTTCATGCAAAAGTATTTCAATTTCATGTAATTGAAATCATCTATTTGTCTTTTGGGACTGTCTCTATCCCTTGTTTGGTTAAGAATGCTTCTTCATCCACAGGGATCTGATCTGGCTCTCATATAAATTATTATGACATAATCTTTTTTATTATTTGATTTATTTTCAGTTTTCAACATTCACTTCCACGAAATTTTGAATTTCAAATTTTCTCTCTATCTCCCCTCTACCCCCACCACAGGACAGCATGTATTCTGATTACCCTTTCCTCCAATGTACCTTCCCTTCTATCATCCCTACCTCCATTCCCTTCCTTTCTATTTTCCTATAGGGTAAGTTATCCAACTATATCTATATCTATGTCTATCTATATCTATCTATCTATCTATCTATCTATCTATCTATCTATCTATCTATCTATCTATCTATCTATTCTATATCCAACTACCTATATATCTTTTTTCCAGTGGCATGCAAAAATTTTTTTAATGTATTTTTTGCCAATTACATAAAAAGAAAGTTTTCACTATGCAATTTTATAAGACTTTGAGTTCCAAAATCTTTTTTCCTTCTCTCCTCCCTTTCCAAGACAGCAAACAATCTGATGCAGGTTATACGTGTGAAATCATGGAAACATAGTTCCCTATTAGTCATATTATGAAAGAAGAAACAGAATAAAAGGGAAAAGTCACAAACCCCCCCCCAAAAAACAAAAAATGTGAAAATAATATGCTTCTATTTGTATTCAGTCTCCACAGTTCTTTCTCTGGATGTGGATAGCATTTTTGATCATGAGTCTTTTGGAATTGTCTTGGGTCACTGAATTGCTGAAGACAGTTAAATCTATCATAGTTGGTCATTGCACAGTGTTACTGTTACTGTGTACAGTGTTATCCTGGTTCTTCTCACCATGCAGCATTAATTCATGTGAGTCTAGGTTTTTCTGAAATCCACCTGTTCATCATTTAAAAAAAATTTATTTTTAGTTTTCAACAGAAACTTACACAAGATTTTGAGTTCCAAATTTTCTTCCAATCTCTCTCCTCTGCCCACCCCAAGACAGCATGCATTATGATTACTACTTACTCCCATCTGCCCTCCATTCAATCATACCCCACCCTTCTCTTATCCCCATCCCCTCTATTTTCTTGTAGGGTAAGAAAGAATCCTATACCCTATTGCCTGTATGTCTTATTTCCCAGTTGTATGTAAAAACAATTTTTTAACATTCATTTTTAAAACTGAGTGCTAGCTGCTCTTCTTTCCTCTCTCCCCACCCACCCTCACTGAGAAGGCAAGCAATTCAATATAGGTTATACATGTGTAGTGATACAAAACATGTCCATAATAGTCATATTGTGAAAGGCTAACTATATTTCCCTCCATACTATCCTGATCCCCCACTTACTCTATTGTCTTTTTTGATTCTATCCCTCCTCAAAAGTGTTTACTTCTAATTACCCCCTCCTCCCATTTGTCCTCCCATCTACCATTTCCCTCACCCCCTGCTTAATCCCTTTTCTCCTGTTTCCCTGTAGTGTAAGATAGATTTTCATACAAAATTGAGTGTGCATGTTATTCCCTCGTTAAGCCAAATGTGATGAGAGTTCACTCTTTCCCTCTCACCTCCTCCCTCTTCCCCTCCTTTGGAAAAGCTTTTTGTAGCCTCTTTTATATGAGATAATTTGCTCCATTCTATTTCTCCCTTTCTCTTCCCAATATATTCCTCTTTCACCCTTTAAGTTTATTTTTAGATATCATCCTATCTATTAAACTCACTCCATGCCCTCTGTCTATGTGTATATAATCTCTCCAACTATCCTAATACTGAGAAAAGTCTGAAGAGTTACAAATATGATTTTACCATGTAAGAATGTAAACAGTTCAACTTTAGTAAGTCTCTTATGATTTCTCTTTCCTGTTTACCTTTTAATACTTCTCTTTATTCTTGTGTTTGAAAGTAAAATTTTCTGTTCAGCTCTTTTCATCAAGAATGCTTGAAAGTCCTGTTCTGTTCCATCAAATGATCATTTTCCCCCAAAGTATTACACTCAGTTTTGCTGGGGAGGTTATTCTAGGTTTTAATCCTAGCTCCTTTGGCCTCTGGAATATCATATTCCAGGCCCTCTGATCCCTTAATATAGAAACTGCTAGATTTTGTGTTATCCTGATTGTTTTTCCATAGTACTTGAATTTTTATTTTCTGGCTGCTTGCAATATTTTCTCCTTGACGTAGGAACTCTGGAATTTAACTACAATATTCTAGGAGTTTTCTTTTGGGAGATGATCTTTGGATTCTTTCCATTTCTATTTTATCTTCAGGTTCTAGAATATTAGGTAGGTTTTCCTTAATAATTTCTTGAAATATGATGTCTCAGCTCTTTTTTTGATCATGCCAATAATTACAAAATTCTCTCTCCTGGATCCATTTTCCAGGTCAGTTGTTTTTCCAGTGACATACTTCACATTGTCTGGTATTTTTTCATTCTTTTGGTGTTGTTTTATAATTTTTTGATTTCTCATAAGGTCATTAGCTCCCGTGTGCTCCATTCTAATTTTGAAGGAATTGTTTTCTTCAGTGAGATTTTGGATGTCTTTTTCAATTTGACCCTTCTGCTTTTTAAGACATTCTTCTCCTAATTGTCCTTTTGGACCTTTTTTGCCATTTTGGTTAGTCTAATTTAAAAAGTGTTATTTTCTTCAGCAATTTTTTTTGGGTTTCCTTTAGCAAGATGCTGACTTGTTTTTCATGATTTTCTTGCATCATTCACACTTCTCTTGCTAATTTTTCCTATTTCTCTTACTTGATTTTCAAAATCCTTTTTGAGCTCTTCCACGACCTGAGGTCAACTTATATTTTTCTTAGAGGCTTTGAAGCAGGAGCTTTGGCTTTGCTGTCTTCTGGTTGTATGTTTTGATCTTCCTCATCATCAATGATATAAGAAAATACCTCTTCACTGAGGAAGTAAGAATCTATAGTTTGTTTCTTTTTCCCTGTTTGCTCATTTCACCAGCCAATTGACTGGGACTGGGGCTAGGATCAGACCAAGATCCCCTCTCAGCCAAGTCAGAGACCCTTCCCACTGACCTTTGAAGCTGTCTTGAGCATTTTGGGGTTGAGAAGTCTGGAAACTGCAGCAGTTTCCTAAGGCTTGCTCTAACTCCACCCATGCTGGTGCAGCCCACACTGATCTACATCTGCTCCCAACACAATATGACAGACTCTTTCTGTTGACCTTCAAGATTGTCTTGGACTGGAAATTTGCTGTCATTTTGTGGCTCTAAAATTTGTTCAATGTAATTTTTCACAAGATTTTTGAGGGGTTTGGGGGGAGAGCTCTAGCAGGTCCCAATGACAACACTAGCTATGTGAACCTGGAAAAAGTCGTTTCACATCTCAGTAGTCTCAGAAATTCTAAAACTGTAAGTTACAGAGGAAGTGCCAGTCTGCATTGTTAGAGGGAGTTTCCTTATTTAGGAAGAAATATGTAGTTATAGAAATTGTTATAGTTCCCTGTGTCAATGAAGTCATAGATCCAGTATGGTGTTCAATAGCATCAGGTATATAAGAAGTACCTAACCTTACTTTCTGCCAGAGTGACTTCCAGTTTCCCCAGAAGTCCCTGTCAAGCAAGTCCTTTCCCAAGCAATTTATATTCTTTATTTTATTGTACGCTGGATTATTGAGCTCAATTATTTCTGATTCTTTTTTTTAAGTTTATTTATTTATTTTTAGTTTTCAATATTCATTTCCACAAAATTTTGAGTTTCAAATTTTCTCCCCATCTCTCCCCTCCCCTCACCTCCAAACACCATGCATTCCAATTGCTCCTTCCCCTAATCTACCCTACCTTCTATCACACCACTCCCTTCCCTTATCCTTATCTTTTCTCTTTTCTTGTAGGGCAAGACAAATTTCTATACCCCATTGCCTGTATTTCTTATCTCCCAGTTGCAAAAGCAATTCTTAACATTCTTTCCTACAACTTTGGGTTCCAACTTCTCTTCCTTCCTCCCTCCCCACCCATCCCCACCGAGAAGACTAGTAATTCAATATAGGTTATATATGTGTAGCTTTGCCAACAGCTTCCATATTAGTCATGTTGTGTAAGACTAACTATATTTTCCTCCATCCTATCCTGCCCCCCTATGTATCCTATTCTCTCTTTTGACCTTGTCCCTCCCCAAAAGTGATTACTTTTAACTGCTCCCTCCTCCCATTTGCCCTCCCTTCTATCATACCCCTCACCCCACTTCTCCCTTTTTCCCCTGCTTTCCTGTAGTGTAAGATAGATTTTCATATCAGATTGAGTGTGCATGTTATTCCTTCCTTACATCAAATGTGATGAGAGTAAGCTGCACTTTACCCCTCACCTTCTCCCTTTTCCCTCCATTGAAAAAGCTTTTTCTTGCCTCTTTTACGAGAGATAATTTGCCCCATTTCATTTCTCCCTTTCTCCTCCCAATATATTCCTTTCTCACCCCTTAATTTTATTCTTTTAGATATCATCTCTTCCTATTCAACTTACCCTGTGCGCTCTCTCTCTCTCTCTCTCTCTCTCTCTCTCTCTCTCTCTCTATATATATATATATATATATATATATATATATGTGTGTGTGTGTGTTTGTGTGTGTGTGTGTGTGTGTGTGTGTGTGTGTGTGTATATAATGCCTCCAACTACCCAAATACTGAGAAAAGTTTCAAGAATTACAAATATTATTTTTCCATGTAGGAATGTAAGCAGTTCAACTTTAGTAAGTCCCTTATGATTTCTCTTTCCTTTGTACCTTTTCATGCCTCTCTTGATTCTTATGTTTGAAAATCAAATTTTCTATTCATCTCTGATCTTTTCATTAAGAATGCTTGAAAGTCCTCTATTTCATTGAATTACTATTTTCCCCCTGAAGTATTATACTCAGTTTTGCTGGGTGAGTGATTCTTGGTTTTAATTCTAGTTCCTTTGACTTCTGAAATATCATATTTCAAGCTCTTTGATCCCTTCATGTAGAAGCTGCTAGATTTTATGTTATCCTGATGGTATTTCTATAATACTAGAATTGCTTCTTTCTAGCTGCTTGCAATATTTTCTTCTTGACCTGAGAACTCTGGAATTTGGGTACAATATACCTAAGAGTTTCTCTTTTTGGATCTCTTTCAGGAGGTGATTGGTGGATTCTTTCATTATTCATTTTATCCTCTAGTTCTTGAATATCAGAGTAGTTTTCCTTGATTAGTTCATGAAAGAGGATGTCTAGGTTTGTTTTTTTTTTTGATCATGGCTTTCAGGTAGTCCCACAATTTTTAAATTGTCTCTTCTGGATCTATTTTCCATGTCAGTTTTTCCAATGAGATATTTCATATCGTCTTCTATTTTTTCATTCTTTTGGCTTTGTTTCGTAATTTCTTGGTTTCTTATAAAATCATTAGTTTCCATCAATTCCATTTGAATTTTTGAAGAAGTATTTTCTTCAGTGAGTTTTTGAACCTCCTTTTTCATTTGGCTAATTCTGCTTTTGAAAGCATTCTTCTCCTCATTGGCTTTTTGAACCTCTTTTGCCAATTGAGTTAGCCTATTTTTATTTTTTAAAATTTTTTAAAAATTATTTTATTTGTTTTCAGTGTTCTAAAATCACATCCATATAACTTAGATTTTCCCCCCTTCCTACCCACCTCCCTCCCTGAGACAGCATGCAATTTTAAATAGGTTCTACACACACATACCTATTAAATAATTTTCATCTTAGTCATGTTGCATAGAAAAATTAAAATGAATGGGAGAAATCATAAAAAACACCAAAACATAGTTATTTTCATCAGTTAGGTTTTATGCTTTCTTTTCCATTTGTCCAATTTTCCTTTTTAAGAAACTTTTCTCTTCAATTAATTCTTTTCTTCATATTTTTAAAATGATTGGCCATTTTTTCTTCTATTTCTCTAATTTAGGTTTTAAAATTCTTCCAGAGCTCTTCCAAGAAGGCTCTTTGTGTTTCTGACCAGTTCATATTCCCTTCTGAAGTTTCAGATGGGAGTACAGTCTCAATGCTGACCTCTTTGGTATTTGTGTTTTGGTCCTTGCCCCCATAAAAAGTTTCTACAGTCTTTTCCTTTCTGCTTTGTGTCTTACTCATTATAATGACCCTTTTCCTAGCTTTTGAGGTAAATCTCTGCATCTGTGGTACAGATGCTACAAATATCATCACCCCCTTTTTCCAGGTAAGGAGATGGAAGATTAGAGAGCTGGAATAATTTGTCCAAAGTCACATAGCAAATAAGTGAAAAAGGAAAGGCTTAGAAACCAGGTCTCTTGACTCTAGTTCTAATGAGATTTTTGACTGAATCTAAGCTAGGAATAGACAGTTTGGGTGGCCTATTTAATGCATTATCAGAGCATCCTATTATATTTATGCCATCATAGTGCAGGCTGATGACTTACTTCAATCTGTCCATACCCTCTTTTGTCCTTTTCCAGATGCCACAAGGTCCTGCCCAACCTGAAAATCCTGTAATTTCTATACCTGCTGTACTCTAGTGTTGTTTTAAGTATTGTCTTTGTGACTAAGCCATTGAATGGGGACCATATCCACCCAGTAATCTTATAACTTTGTTTTGAGGATCTGATGGAGCTAGGGTTCTTTATTTTTTTCTGTGTCATGGACTCTTCTGCCAAATAATGCCAAATAATATTGATATGTGTTGCATACATTCATAACTGAAGGAAATACTAAATTCAGTCAGAGGTTAGTGAAAATAAAGAAGAAAGTCCATTTCTCTGCCAAGTTCATTGACTTTCTCTGGAGATTCACAGCATTTTCCATCATTAAGTCTTTCAGAATTGTCTCGGATAATTGTATTACTAAAAATTGCCAAGTCATTCACAATTGATCATCGTATAGTATTGCTGTTACTATGTACAATTTTCTCCTGGTTCTGCTCACTTCACTTTGCACCAAGTCATGTAAGTCTTTCCAAGATTTTCTGCAATCATCATGATCACTATTTCTTAAAAAAAAACCCAAAAACATTTCTTACAATCATGTGCCACAAGTTGTTCAGGCATTACTTAATTGATGGACATTCTCACATTTTCCAATTCTTAGCTATCACAAAAAACACATGATACAAATATTTTTGGATAAATAAGTCTTTACTTTTTTCTTTGGGGTACAGAAACAGTAGTGGTACTGCTGAGTCAAAGGGTATGCATAGTTTTATCACCCTTTGTGCAAAGTTCCAAATTGCTCTCAAGAATTGTCAGATCAATTTACAACTCCATCAACAGTGAATTAAGTCTCTTAATTTTCTCACATCCTTTCTACCATTTATCATTTCCATTTTCTGTCACATTAGCCCAGCTGTTAGGTGTGAGATGGTATCTCAGAGATGTTTTTTTCTAATCAAAAGTGATTTAGAGCATTTTTTTATATGACTCTAGATAACTTTAATTTCTTTCTCTGAAAATTGCTGTTCATGTCCTTTGAACTTTTTACCAGTTGGGGAATGACTTGTAGTCTTATAAAATTGACTTAGTTATTGATACATTTGAGAAATGAGGCCTTTATCAGAGACATTTTGTTATAATTTCCCCCTCAGCTTTCTGCTTTCATTCTACTCTTGGCTGCATATGTTTTGTTTATGCAAAACTTTTGAAATTTAATATAATAATAAGAATTTTTGATGTAATTATTTATTTTCTGTTGGTTTCCTTATTGATATGGCCAATTATGTTGATAATTTTCTTAATATTGAACCAGTTAAGCATTCCTGGTATAAACCATGCCTTGTCATAGTGTATGATTGTGATATATTGTGAAAATCTCTGCTAACACTTTAAAATTTTTCCACTAATTCTCATTTGGGAAATTGATCTATAGTTTTCCTTCTCTTTTGTCACTCTTCTTACCTTGGGTATCAGCTTCACTTTTGGGTCATAAAAGGAATTTGATAGGACTCTTTATTTTTTTCAGCTACTTTATGAAGTATTGTAATTAATTGCTCTTTAATGTTTGGTAGAATTCACTTGTGAATCTATCAGGCTGTGAGGATTTTTTCTTAAGGAATTCATTGATGGCTAGTTTAATTTATTTTTCTAATATGGGTTTTTTTTTAGTATTCTATTTCCTCTTCTGTTAATATGGCCAATTACATTTTTGTAAATATTCATCCATTTTGCTTAGGTTGTCATGTTTATTGTAATATAATTGAGCAAATTAGCTCCTAGTAATTGCTTTAATTCATTATTCATTGGTGGTTTGTTCACTCTAGATTTTCATTTGGTTTTCTACTCTCTTTTTTGAAATCAAATTAACTAATGTGCAAACTGTTTTATTGCCCCCCTATAAAATCAGTTCCTAGTTTTATTTATTGGTTCAATGGGTTTCTTACTTTTAATTTTGTTAATCTCTCCTTTGATTTTCAGGATTTCAAATTTGGTAATTAATCAGTAATTTTAAATTTATTTTTCTAGCCTTTTTAGTTGCATGCCCAATTAATTGATCTGCTCTTTCTCTCTTTTATTGATGCAAACATTTAGAGATATAAATTTTGCCTAATTACTGATTTTTCTACATTCCCCCAAATTTTGGTATATTGTCTCATTGTTGTCATTCTCTTTAATGAAATTATTGATTGTTTCTCTGAATTGTTCTTTGATCCACTCATTCTTTATGATTGCTACTTAGTTTCCAATGAATTTTTAATCTATCTTTCCATGGCCTTTTATTGAATGCAATTTTTTGTTGTATTGTGATCTCAACTTTATTGCATTTAATATTCATTCTTTTCTGCATTTGGTTGTGAAGTTTTTGTCCCTTAATACATGGTCATTTGTTGCGCAGGTGCCACATACAACTGAGAAAAGGTAAATTCTTTTTTATCCCCATTCAATTTTCTCCAGAGTTCTAGCATATCTAAATTTTCTAAAATTCTATTTACCTATTTGTCATAATACTGACTTCTTCTCCTCCTTCTCCTCCTCCTAACTTTCCTCTTTCTCCTCCCTCTCCTCTTCCTCCTCCCCCTCCTCTTCCTCCTCCACTTTTTCTTCTTCCTCCTCCTCCTTCTATTTCCCTAGTCTATTTCTTGACTTTTAAGTTTATGCTAAATTTGGGCTTTGCTCTTGGGTTGGAGGGGATACTGTCTTAAGTTTCACTTTCCTTGCACATCTATTTTCAAATCAAATAGTATTTTCCATTGTGAGTCTTTTGGAGTTGTCTTAGATCCTTTCATTGCTAAGAAGAGCTAAGTCTATCAAAGTCAGTCATCACCAAATGTGGCTGTTACTGTGTGCAATATTCTCCTGTTCTGCTCATTTCACTTAGCATCAATTCACATAAGTCTTTCTAGGTTTTCTGAAGTCTACCTGCTTACCATTTCTTATAGCACAATAATCGTCCATTACATTCATATACCACAACTTATTCAACCATTCCCCAATTGATGAGAATGCCCCTCAAATTCCAATTCTTGGCCACCACAAGAAGAGCAGCTATAAATGTTTTTGTACATGTAGGTCCTTTTTCCTGTTTTTAGACCTCTTTGGGATACAGGCATACTGTATCCCAATAACATAGAAGAAATGTTATTTATTCTGAGAATACAAATGTTATTTGACTCTTTTGAGTAAAAGCTCAATTAACATCATCAGTAATAGTGTTTTATAGCATTTCTTATTCTTACCTTCCATAGGAATTGATCATAAAAACCAACCTTCATATTTACAAGGCCTCCATATTCTGTCAACTCCAAATCATTCACACTAGTGGGGAGAGAAGAGGTATGGATAATCCAAAGGAGTGCATAATTTTAAAACTATTTGATGTTAGAGATGGAAGGGGACCTTAAAAACAACTTAACACAAGCTCAAATTTAACCTTGAATAATAATAATTTTTTTAAAAAAGTCTTACAGGTTCAGAATGGGACATGATTAGATATGTCTTCAGGTTTCCATGGACTGCAAGTGCAATATGAGTCAACAGTATAAACTGACAACTCCCTGCCTACTCACCCCCCAAAATCTAATGTGATCTTGAGTTGTTTTAATAGAATCAAAATGACCATAGTAAGAATAGAAAGATATTCACTGCATGCCAGAGACTTTTAACTTTTCTTTGCATGTGTCATGGACCAATGTGGAAGTCTAGTGAAACCTATACACCCTTTTTCAGAATAATGGTTTTTTTAAATAATTGAAGGAATGCTAAATTTCAATTAGAGAATATTTAAAATGAAGATTTTTTTATTCCATCCAAGTTCACTCATTTAACATCAGTCTAAAGATCTTATACTTGACCCTTGTCAGTTCTAGATGTCTCATGAATGTATAAAAAGCATTGGCAAACTGAAAAGGAGATAAACCAAGATGAGTAAGTGATTCAGCACTGTGATGTTCAAGGATTATTTAAAAGAATGGGGCATATGCCATCTGTGGAGTTATTTATCCTGTGTTAGAAAAGAGAAGACTTTAAGGGCATACTATTGCCATCCTCGAGTACTTGAAGTGTGGCCATTACAAGAGATTAGATTTTTTCCTTCATAAGTCAGAACTAGGATCAGTGGTTGGAAGTTATAGCAATGCAGAATTCTGTTTAATAAAAAAAGATCTTCTAAAAAACAAAGACATATTGTTCTACGAGATCTAAGATCTTCATCTTCAAGGGGAGGTTGAATAATAAATAACATGTTAAAACTGAGAATGAGAATTTTGGATAGGTAGACACTCAACTCCATTTTAGTACTCTATATTTTTGGGAACACACTGACAAGAAAAAATATATCTTGATGAGAAAGAGAAGGATGATCATAGGACTATAGATGAGGTCACTTCTGTGATTTTTTTCCAACTCTCTGAGATTTTTCCAATTACATTCACCCACACTGGTCAGCTTCTTATTTTGAAAGGCTTGTCAATTGTTAAGGCAAAGGTTGGTTATAGCTTAAGAGAGAATTGTGGTTTCTACACACTACATCTACAACAGAAAAACAAATTGTGAATTTCTCCTGAATGGTGAGTGAGGCAAGGAGAAAGGAACAGAGTTGAGATTTGGTACATTAGGTTATTCTGCCAAAGGGATCAGAATCTTGACTGTTTCCTATTAAGAAAATACATCTACCTCCTGTAGCATCAGAAAATGAGTTCCAATTCCCTTCAAAAGAGAGTAATATTTGGTTTCACTGGAGAACTTAGAGGCAGGGTTCTTAAACACACAAATTGCTTCAAGTGAATTTGGTAAACACACACACATAAATAAATAAATGAAAAACAAATAAAAATATCCCAACTCCAAAAGTTGAATTTGGTAAAGCAAATATTTGGGATTGGTGGGCTTTTGTATTTCTATTTGTTTTTGTTCTCAACAGGTGTCAACAAACTGGATACAAAATTTCACTTCTTGAATGGTTGTCTTGAAATGATTGATTGTATAACCTAGAGAAGAGAAAAAAATAGGAGGTACCTTCAAATACTTAAAGAAATTTTTCTTGCTGCAACTTTTGTCCTTTGGTTCAAACCCCATTCTGTTAATTTTGTCTTGTTGGCCCATCAAGATCTTTCCAAATCTTGATCATGTCATCTCACCCACCTTCATGACAGATAGTCCACAAACAGATATATGGAGACAGAGATAAGGACAATTGCATATTTCTGCACAATTAGAATACCATATAATTAGAGAGGAGTGCAAATGCTGACAGTCCAAAATGACATATTTCTTCATAGAATCTGAGAATTCTAAGTCAAACATCATCTTATACCATGCTAAAAGAATTATGTAGAAAGAATTTGTGGCAAGTTATCTCTGTGTGAAGAGCTCCAGGGAAAGGGAATTCACTAAACTTCTAAGGTAGCCCATTTAATTTTGTACATACTGAATTACTGAGAATATTTTTTTCCTTAGGAAGAGTCAAAATCTGCCTCTTTTCAATTTCTCTACATTGGTCCTAGTACTGCCCTGGGCCAAGTATTCCTCTTCCACATAACTTTTGACATATTTTAAGATATTGGTCATTTTTCCCCTAACTCTTTTCTTCTTTCAACTAAACATGAACTTATGAATTCATATGGTGGTAACTGATATTGCAGTCTGACATTGAATGTTTCCCTTCAAATAAAGAAGCCATGCAGGGATGATCTGGAAAAAAAGGCTCAGTAAAAGGTAAAATTCCTGTCTACTTCTCCTCCTTTCTCTCTTCTCCCCTTTCCCACTTAGCTCCAGAAGACCAATTAACTTAAATTCAAGCTTTTCTTGGGTTAGGGTGGGGGCTTTATAAATATGAGTGAATTAATTTTAAAAAGTTTTCCTTGATAGAATTCAAGCTACATGAAAAGTTAGGGTAAAAATGAAATAAGAATGATGCATGGCTGGAATGTCCAAAAAAGTGTTAAGCACAGAAGACAATAATTAAAAATGAGAGCTTGGAGATAAGATTTTAGTCCACTAGTAAAGTTCAAATCATACATCCAAAGGAACAATTGCAGTTTCGTGGTAGGATATTATAGGCTCCTGATGTGCAAACTGGAGAAGGTAATTTGATGATAGAGTGAAGGAAAATCACAGAAGGCTTTTCAGATAAGGGATGTTTGCTTAGCATTGTCAACTCAAGTTCTTCCTCATTCGTCTTCTTCATTACAGGATCCTAGCTCTCCATGGAACAGTACAACCATACAACAGTTACTGAGTTTATTCTCCTTGGTTTTCCCAATGTGGATGACATACAGGTTTGGCTCTTTGCCTTGTTGTTGTTGGCCTACCTCTTCACTATTTTTGGCAACTTGCTCATTTTTCTGGTCATCCGACTTGACTCTGCCCTCCACACACCCATGTATCACTTTGTCAGTGTCCTTTCCTTCTTGGAGCTATGGTATACAGCCACCACAATTCCCAAGATGCTGGCCAACTTACTTAGTGAGACAAAGACCATTTCCTTTGCAGGCTGCTTACTGCAGACCTACTTCTTCCATTCCCTAGGGGCCTCTGAATGCTACCTTCTTACAGCTATGGCCTATGACAGGTACCTGGCTATCTGCAGGCCCCTTCATTACCCAGCAATCATGACCCCAGCACTATGTGCCAAAATGGCTGCAAGTTGTTGGACTTGTGGCTTCTTATGCCCCATCTCTGAAGTCATCTTGGTTTCCAGACTCCCATTCTGTGGCTACAATGAGATCCAACACATCTTCTGTGACTTTCCACCCCTACTGAGTCTGGCTTGCAAGGACACTTCCACCAATATTCTGGTGGACTTTGCCATCAATACTTTCATTATCATTGTCACTTTCCTTTTCATCATGGCATCCTATGGGCGAATCATTGGTACTGTTCTGAAAATCAAGACAGCATCAGGGAGGAAGAAAGCCTTCTCTACCTGTGCCTCCCACCTCATAGTGGTTCTAATTTTTTTTGGCAGCATCATCTTTATGTATGTACGACTGAAGAAAAGCTATTCACTGACACTTGACCGGACCTTAGCTGTTGTCTACTCTGTGCTCACACCGTTAGTCAATCCTATAATTTATAGCCTCCGCAACAGAGAGATCATGAAAGCCATTAAGAGGACCATCCTCCAGCAGGGGGCATTGGCCAGCCCTGTCCACCACTAATTTCCATTATTGATCTATCTTGACCTAGTCAATAGATCATGTCCTCCCTGGCCCCACTCATTGCTGACCTCATCCAGGTCTCACTCAAAATTGATGCCGCCTTTCAGTGACCACACTTAGTGTTCTAGGCCTCAGGTTTCCAATATAACCTCCTTAACTCCAGAGTGGAGCTTATCTGAGATTTTAAGGATCATTAATCATCTACTACATGAACTGGTCAAACCACCTGAAATTTTGTCTTTGTGGCTACATTCTAAACAATGTTCATGTTCATTATAAAAGTACATTCTTTTTCATAAAACTGATGAAATAGAAATTTATGTGACCAGACATATGACCCACTATTGAAAAAGTTGGATTCCTCTGCCCTATACTTACTCATTACCAGCATGGCCCATAACTGGCTATTCCTAGGTTCTACTCCTCTTTCCTTTACCTTCCCACACTACCCCTGCTGTGGAGGATGATATGGATTCAATCCTAAAGTTGTTCCTCTGATTTTTTGTAATTCAATGTTAGTGGACATATTTAAACAAACTAGAAAAGTAGTAGATTCTATCTCTTTGATTCACACACAACTGCTATGATTTCTGGAATTTCAGTGTTCCAGTGACCATTTTCAACAGGCAAATAAATATAAAGATTTGAGGAGATTGTGGCATCCTTCCCTCTTTCTCTGAATTATTTAATTCTCTGTATTATTTTTTCTCCTGCTCATCATCCCTCATTCCCTCCCTCTGTCTCTGCCTGTCTTTTTTCTCTCTTCTCTCCCCTTCATCTTCCTACTTTTGTCCCCCCACATGCAGTATATAGCTCTGTTATTATCACTCTATTTACATCACTGTCTCTTGGCTTTTTTTTGCTCCTACCTTTGTGTCTTTCGCCATATTTCTGTCTTCAGCTCTGTTTCTTATCAAAAATCTGTACTCCTTTTTTTCAAATTGTTGTCCTGCAACCAAGGGAAGCATCCTATGTTCCTATACGTGTACAACCCCTTGAAACTGATGCACTGCAAGAAAATCTTTCGAGGTGATATTTGCCACAGCTTGGATTTTAGCTCTTTTGGTGACTTTGTGGAAGGCTCATATTGAGTCACAGGGCCTCTGTTTTCTCCTCTGTGCTTGAACTTTACATGCCACTCTGGCTTTTTCTCAAGTGCCACATGTGAAAAAGTGATCCTCTTACCCCACTTTTCTTGATGTACTTTGGGGAATTATTGAAGTAGAAATACCACGCAACTTCTTCTTCATAAACCTAAGACGGGTGCCCAGAGGGGAATTCCCATGCCATAATATAGTCACCCATGAAGAATTATGACAGAAGTGTTGTTGGTGTCACATGTGCTTGGAGATTGATTCACACAGACTTCTCAGAAAGAGGCAGGGAGTCTGTCAGAAACTTGAAATGAAAAAAAAATCACAAGCTGCATCTCTCCAGGCCAAGGGTGGTTGCTAACATGAATAACCAGACTGGCACAGAGTTGACATAGCTTAACTGCTGTTCTAAATCTCTGGCCAAATAAAGAGCAGATTTGGATGGGCACTATAATTTTTGGATAACTTTCAGGGCCTTTCAATTTTTTCTACCATTTTGTATATTCAATGTAATCCAGTAAAAATTCATCAAGAGTCTTGTGTATGCATAACATGGAGTTCTGGGGATATCCTACCTGTATATCTTTGGGATAACTTCTTAGTCTTCTGGGCTTCATAGTGTTTATTTCCCCCATTTACACATGACCTCATGAACTTACCTTTCACCCCTACACCCTCTCACCTGCATCTGAGTCAAAAGATCTTTGAGTTTGGATGTGCAAGTGGAGTTGGTGAGTGTCTTGTCCACACAGTCTGATCTCTGATGCTCAGGACTAGGTACTGGAAGAGATGCAAAGGTGAAATAAAGCACAGTTTCTACTCTCACAGACTTCATAGTTTAGTATGGGGAAACACCACATATAGTTGTAAACATGTATTCATTCCCTTGTATTTAATGAATCCTTTAAATCATAGCACTTGTCTGGGACCTGAGAAAAGCATACCTTTCAATAATAAGGAAGTTAGAGTCCCTGTATACTCTATACCGATCAGGTCACATCTGAAATATTGTGTCTACTTCTGGGCACCAAAATTTGAGAAAGATGGAGAGGAAGAGCATCCAGAGGAGATCAAGTGATTAAATGTTGAGTTCATTTCATATAAAGATGAATTGAAAGACCTAGAGAACAGAAGATTCAAGGGGAAGGGGGGCAGACATGAGGATTTTCTTCAAATATTTGAAGGTCTTGTATGTGAAAGAGGAATTTCATTTGTAGTTTGACTCCAGAGAGCAGGACAAGGGAAAAACTTTGGGGAAATTTCAGAGTGATAGGCTTAATTGTCAAGAAAGAAATCCTAATAAATAGAGCTATCTCCAAACATAATGGACTTCCTAGAGAAATGATGGCTTCCATTTCCTAGGAAGTCTTCAGGCAAAGATTATAACAATAATAATGGTACTAAAGCTAACATATAGTGCCTACTATGTGCCAGACACTGTACTAAATGCCTTAAAATATTGTTTCATTTAATTCTCACAATAACACTGGGCAGTAGGTTATTCATATGCTACAAATGAGGAAACTGAGACAAATAGAGGTTACATGACTTGCCCATGGTCACAGAGTTAGTGTGTGAGACCATATATGAACTCAGATCTTTCTCACTTCAGCCTGACACTCAATCCCCTGCACCACCTACCTTCCTTATCAGGAAATGTTATAGGGGAGATTCACTTTATCCATGGGTTGGATTAGATAAGAAAGATCTTGACAAACTGGAATATGAGGAGTGTGACCAGGACTATGAGGGGAATGGAGACCAAAATATATGAGGACCAGTTAAAATAATTCCATTTTGCCAAATGGTTCACCTACTTCCTATTGCAATCGTGTATTCTGTAAATTATATTAAAGCTATGGAGAAAAAAGATGGATGAAATGGCTGAGAACCTGCAAATAGGTCAACATTGTTAAAAATATAGAATGGAGGCCATGTTACAAAGAGATTTAAGTGACAAACAAAAGAGTTTATATTTGATCCTGGAAGTAATAGGAAGTGACTGGATATCACTGAGCATTGGGGAGTAGGGTGTGACATGGTCAGTCTTACGTGTTAGAAAACAATTACCTTGGTAGCTGAGTGGGAGATAGAATAATTAGAGAGAGTTGAAGTAGGGAGACCAAATAGAAGCCTGTTGCAACAGTCTATGTGAAATAAATGAAGGCATGAATTAAGGTTGTGGCTATGAGGGTAGAAAAAAAGAGAGGTAAACGGAAATCTTTGGCAATGAATTGGGTATGTGAGGTAAATGATGTGGAAGAGTTGAGAATGACACTGCAGTTGTCTTGAGAGATTAGGTGACTGGGATGAAAATGTTGCCTTTGCCAGTAATAGGGAAATTAGGAAGAAAGGAAGTTTTTTCAAGAAAAGAAAATGAGTTATTCAGTCAGTAAACATTTATTAAGCATCTACTATATTTTAGACACAATACTAAGTTCCAGGGATATGTTAGAAAGACAAAAGTTAGTCCCTGAACTTAAGGAACAACTCACAGTCTAATGAGGGAGACAACACATAAACAACTCTGTATAAACAAAATCAATACAGCATAAAATAGTTATTAATCAATTGAGGGAAGGCACTAGAATCAAAGGGAAATGAGAAAGGTTTTCTGTAGAATGTAGGATTTTAGCTGGGATCTGAAAAAATTAAGGGAAGTAAGGAGGTAAAGATGAGGAAGAAGAGTCATGAAGGATAATGAGTCCTAACTCCCAGAGTCAGGAGATAGAGGATCTTGTTTAAGGAGCAGCAAGGAGCACAGTGACACTGGATAGAACAGTATGTGGTTGGAGTTAAGGATATAAGAAAACTGGAAACATGTGTGTTTGTGTGTGTGTGTGCTGGGGAGGTTTTGCAGGGTTTTGAATGCAAAAGAATTTTTTATTTGATCTTGGAAGTGATAGAAAATTAGTAGAGTTCATTGAATAAGGAGGGTCATAGTTAGATCTTTTCTTTGGGAAGCTCCATTTGACAGTTGAATGGAAGATAAACTGGAATGGAGAAAGACTTATAGTAGAAAAACCAATCAGCATCTTATGACAATAATCCAGACATACGGTGATGAAAGCCTGTGCCAGGGTGGTGGCAATGTCACAGGAGGGGCCATATGTGAGAGATTATTATGAAAGTGAATTTGACAAGTTTGGGCAAGTTTGGATATGGAGGGTGGTGGTGAGAGGAAGTGGGAATTCATGGTTTTGAATCTGGCTTACCGAGAAAATGATGGTACTCTCAATAGTGATAGAGAAATTAGGAAGAAGGGAGGATTTAGTGGGTAAGCTAATGAGTTAAATTTTGGATATATTGAATTCAAGATGCTTATCAAACATCCAATATGAGATGTCTAATCAACAGTAAGAGAGTAAGACCAGAAGTCATTATAGAGGCAAGGGTGGGATAAGCAGATTCAGGTATTATCAGCCTAGAGATGATAATTGAACTCATAAGTGCTGATGAGATTAAGAAGATTTGAGACAGAGCCTGTAGGAATACTCACAGTTACAGGATGGACAAAGATCCAGCAAAGGAGCCTTAGAAAGAGTAGTCAGGATGTTAAAAGGAGAAACAAGAGAGAATGGTGTCATGAAAGCACAGAGAGAAGAGAGCAATAAGGAAAAGAAGGTTATCAATAGGTCCAAACATTCAGTGGACACAGGGAGATTGAAGAGAAATGAGTGAAGATAATAGTGGGGGAAATCTATTGGAGAAGACAGGATGGAATGGGATCACCAATGCAGGTAGAGCTATTTGCCTTGACAAGAAAAATGGTTAACTCATTATGGGAGGGGGGAGTGGAGATAGTGGCATAGGGCATTTGGGTAATATGAGTTGAGGAGGAGAGAAGAGGTAGCTCTTCGCTGATGGCCTCAACTTTTTTCCATGAAATATGAAGCAAAGGTCACCGGAGAGGGTGAGGAGAAGGAAAGCCATGGAAGGTTTGAGGAGGGATGAAAGGGTTTAGAAGAGCAACTCTGGTGAGTGGAATATTGAGTTATTTATGGAGTTATAAAAGGATTCCTTTGAAACACTAAGGGCTCATTGAGATTGCACAACTTTGTAGTGGATTCAGTCATCATGAGTTTCCGATTTTCCCCAGCTCCATCTGGCAGCATATAAATAGGAGTAGAGGGAGTGGCATTCTGTTTCAGACATACTGAGTTTGAAATGCTTGTAGGACATCCAGTGAGATGTCCAAAATGTGGTTGGTATGGGACTGAAGCAAGGAGAGAGACAAGGGGTGGATATATAAATCTGGGAATCATTTGTATAGAGATGACAATTAAACCCATGGAAGCTGATAAGGTCATTGGATGAGGTAATACAAGGAGGGAGTTCTTAATCTAGGGTCTGAGGAGTTTGGTTGGTTTTTTTGGGGATAAAAATTTTACTTATGTCTTTCTGTATTTCAGCATAATTTACTTCCTTGTTAAGCTTTTATTTTATTTTATGCATTTTGTCAGTGAGTCAACAAGCCTCTATTAAGCACCTACTATGTGTCAGGTACTAAGCTAAGCACCAGGGATATGAAGAAAGGCAAAAGAGTCCCTACCCTCAAGGGACAGGCTAATGGGACAGACAAAATGCAAACAGCTATATAAAAAAGATACGTGCATATATATATATTTATGATATATAATATATGTGTGTGTACATATACATATGTCTATATATGTAGCATGTATTATATTTTTATATAAGATAAATTGGAGCTAGTCAGGCTCTAATATTAACTGGGATTGGAAACATTATTCTTAGGTAGGGTCCATAGGTTTTGCCAGTCTATCAAAAAGGTGCATGACACATAAAAAACATTAAGAATTCTTTGTGCAAAGGAGCAAGAGAAGAGGTTCCAGGACAGAATGGAACCTCAGTAAGGGTCTAGACTTTCACTTGAAGAAAAAGAAACCTAGGATTTTTGGAGAGGTAAATTCCCCTTCTCTAGTGATCTATTCAATGCTCTAGCCTAATAAGTATTACCTGAATGGTACGAAATCACCTTGGAAAGGAAGAGTAGGGAGGAAATAAGCATTTATAAAATATCTATTATGTGCTGGGCAGTGGAGCTTTATACAAATATTATCTTTCCACACATTGATCATCACAACAAATTTGGAAGGTAGGTGCTGTTATTATCTCATTTTACAGTTGAAAAAAGTGAGGCAGACTTCTCCAGGGTCAGAAAGCTAGAAAGTGTCTGAGGGCAGATTTAGACTCAAATATTCTAAATTCCGGGCCCGGGCTTGATCCACTGAAACCTGTAGCTGAACTTGGTATTGCTGGGGAGATAAAAAGGAGACTCCTTCTCCTCCAATGACTTACATAGGCCTTATAATATCATCCTAAAGACTCAGATTTTCTCACAGAGTGATGAACCCGGTATTGCTATCAAGAAGATACTCTTCCAATCAATTCTACACTGTTCAAATAACTACTATAAAAATGAAAGGCAAAGTTGGAATTTTTTTCCTTCACATCACTCCTCCAGTTTCTAGGTCTTCACTCCAAGTTGACACTATACATGTATTATTCACCCTTCTCTAGATGACTAGTATAACAGCAATTTAAATGGAAAGACCTTTCTCATTCATTAATAGGCTCATGTGACCTGTTTAAATCACCTGGAAGCCTAAGACACATGTGGTGGGAAGAGTTTGCTGAATAGGCAGTGCAGGAAGGTTGGAGCAGACCCAGGAGGAAGTAAGTGAGCAGTCGATGTGTAGGAGAGAGGAGGCAGGCAGGCAGGCTTGGCAAGGCTCAGGTTCATGAGTGTTTGCTTGTGAGAAGTCCCTGGAAGAGCGGGGGAGGCTTGGCAATAGCTTTGCCCTCTGCAGTGATCATGTTTATTAACTTCTTGGTCATCATTATGAATTTAGTTTTTTGGTTCTGGAAACTGACTTTCTGGTATCTAAATAAAATTTTTTCTTCTGTCTCTTCTATATGGCGAGTCTTTTATATTTTGTGATTAAGAACTACACTGGCATATTCATGATCATCACCAGTGCTGTGAATATTGCCTTGGTGATACAACTGAGTTCTGGAAATTATAGGAATTTAACATTGCCTAGGAGATTCTTTCTCATCTGTCCAGTAGTCTGGGCTATGTGGCCTCACTCTTAAATGGGTCCATATCATTTAAAAATTCCACCATTGAAGATGGTGGAGTGGAAGCATGGACCTGCTCAAGCTCTACCCCCAAAGCCCTTAAAATACCTGTACAAAATGATTATAAACAAATTCTATATTGACAGAAGCCACAAAAATGACAATGAAACAGATTTCTACCCCAAGACAACCTGGAAAGCTGACAGCAAGGGTCTGTTGCACCAAGCTCCGAGTGGACTGCAGCACAGTGTGGGCAGGGCCGGCACAGATGGGTATGAAGCAGTCTTCAGGGTACTGAATCATGGGCAGCTACTGTGGTTTCCAGATTTCTAAACCCACAAACACCAAAGACAGCTTTAAAGGTCAGTGAAAAAACTCTTTCAACTGGATAAGAGCAAAGCGAGATCCTTCCCCAGTCCAAGGCTGGCTGCAGCCACTGCCATAGCAGCAGTTACTTCTGGAGCTCTTGGCCTACAGACAGTGGGGGAATAGAGCAGCTGATCTAGGTCTCAGTCCTGAGTGATGGTCCTGGGGTAAGGAATAGTGCTGGCGGTGGAGCTGGTGGTGCCTGTGGAGGGAGAATCCCCCTCGCAGTTCCAGGACAGAAAAGAGTGCTTATTGTTGCTCACAGACCAGAGCACAGACCAAAAGAGAAATAAACACTTCTCCCTTTACTATGCCACTTTGGGGGAACTGAGAACTTACAGGTCCCTAGAGATATCTTGGAGAACAGCTGTACAAAACCTCTGAAACCTGGGACTGTATATCCTCCACTTGACAAAGGACTCAAACGTCAAGTAATTGGCTGGGAAAATGCCCCATCAGGGGAAAAATAAGACTGTAGAAGGTTACTTTCTTTTTTTAAATATACAATTTATTTATTTTCAGTTCTTAACAATCACTTCCACAAGAACTTGAATTCAAGCTTTTCTCCCCATTTCTCCATACTCCCCGCCCCAGAATAGCATGCACCTCATCTACCCCTCCCTCCAATCTGTCCTCCCTTCTATTAACCATCCTTCTTCCATCCCCTTTCCCCCTATTTTCATGTAGGGCAGAATATATTTCTATACTCCTTTGCCTGTATAGCTTAATATCAGGTTGCATGCTAAAACAATTTTCAGCATTCATTCTTAAAGCTTTGTCTCCCTCCCTTCCCATACACCCTCACTGAGAAAGCAAGCAATTCAATATAGGTCATACATGTGCAACAATGCAAAGCATTTCCATAATAGTTAACTTGTAAAAAATTAACCACATTTCCCTCTGTCTTATCCTGCCCTCCATTTTTTCCATTCTCTTCCTTGACCTGTCTTCCCACAATAGTGATTGCTTCTGATTATACCTCTCCCCAATTTGCTGTCCCTTCTATTATCTTCCCTCTCCTATCCCTTTCCCCTTTGCCTTCCTGCAGGGTAAAATAGATTTCCATATTCAATTGAGTGTGTGTAATTCCCTCCTTAAGCCAAATCTCATGATAAGTCTGACTTATTCTCTTTCATTTCCCTCCTCTCCCCCTCCATTTTAAAAGCTCTTTCTTGCTTCTTTTATGTGAGATGAATTGCTACATTCTACCTCTCCCTTTCTCTCACTCCTTGTACATTCCACTCAACAGTTAAGTTTCATTTTTTAGGTATTCTTCCTTCCTATTTGGCTCACCCTGTGTCCTCTATGTATGTGTGTGTGTGTGTGTGTGTGTGTGTGTGTATATATATATATACACATATGTGTGTGTGTGTGTGTGTATACACACACACATATATACCCATGGAAAGAATACACCAATCACATCCTGAAAGAGATTCAAGAAGGAAAACTCCTAGGAATATTGTAGTCAAGTTCCAGATTTCCCAGGTCAAGGAGAAAATGTTACAAGCAGTCAAAAGCAATTCATGTATTGTGGAAATCCAGTCAGTATTATGCAGGATTTAACAGATTCTACACTACAGGATTAAAGGCTTGCAATATGATATTCCGGAGGTCAAAGGAGGTAGGATTAAAACCAAGAATCACCTACCCAACAAAACTGAATATAATACTTCAGGGGAAAAAATGGATATTCAATGAAATAGATGAGTTTCAAGTATTCTTGATGAAAAGACCAGATCTGGATAGGAAATTCTTTCAAGTACAAGAGTTAAGAGAAACATGAAAAGGTAAAGAAGAAAGAGAAGCCATAAGAAACTCATTAAATTTGAACTGTTTACATTCCTACATGGAAAGATGTTAATATTTGTAACTCATGAGACCTTTTTCAGTATTAGAGTAATTAGAGGGAATATATATATGCAGGTGGGTATGGGTATATATATGTACACACATATATATGTATATATACATACATATATACATGTATATGTGTTTGTATTATATATACACATATATATGTACATGGATGCATGTGTATATCTATCTATCTTTAGGTAGGTAGACAGATAGATAGATAGATAGATAGATAGATAGATAGATAGACAGGTACATAGATACATAGACAGAGGGCACAGGGTGAACTGAATATGAAGGAAGAATACCTAAAAAATAAAATTTACTGTTGAATTTCTATATGTATATATTTGCATGCATATAAAGACAAACACAAGCACATACATGCATGTACATATGTTTGTATTTTCATGTATGCATGCATATATACACATACACATATACACACACACTCATACATATGCACACATACGTATGCACCCATATACTTATATATACACGCATGTATGTATATACATATGTATGCATACATATGTACACACATATATACTCATACATGCACATATATACACATATACACGCATACGCACATATACACACACACAGACAGAGGGCACAGGGTGAGCTGAATATGAAGGGAGAATACCTAAAAAATCAAATTTACTGTTGTGTGGAATGTACTAGGAGCAAGATAGAGGAAGGAGTGGAATGTAAGAAATGATCTCACATAAAAGGGGCAAGAAAGAGTTTTTACAATAGAGGGGAAGAGGGGGAGATGAAAGGGCATAAGTGAGCTTTACTCTCATGGAATTTGACAAGTATGGAATAACAAACACTATTTTGGCAGGACAGGTCAAGGGAGAGAATGGAATTAATGGATGGCAGGAAAAGACAGAGGAAATGTGATTAGTCCTTCACAACATAACTGTCATGGAAATGTCTTGCATGGCTACAAATGTGTGACATATTGATTTGCTTGCTCTCTCAATGAGTGTGGATGGGGAGGGAAGAAGGGAGAGAATATGGAAGCCAAGGCTTTAAAAATGAATTTTAAAAATTTCTTTTGCATGCAACTGGGAAATAAGATGTATAGGCAATGGGGCATAGAATCCATTTTGCCTTACAGGAAAATAGAGGGGAGAGGGATGGAAGAAGGGGGAATGATAGAAAGGAGGACAGAATGGAGAAAAGGATGGATGGAGTGGGGATGGGAGGAAGGAAGGAGAAAATTTGGAATTTAAATTCTTGTGGAAGTGAATGTTGAAAACTGAAAAATAAATAAATTATATACTTTAAAATAAAATAAAAATCTCAAAAAAAAAATAAAAACAATAAAAAGTTCCCACCATTGCTGCTTCTGGTCACCTCTACCTTTGCATGGGTTTAAAAGCACAAACAAATAATTTCCTTCTGATCTGTCCCATCTAATACCAACATTAGACACTCCTAGGGAGAAGTTTGTGCAGATATAGGGGCTTCTCCATCCCCTTAACCCCTGCATTCAGTCCACCCTTACCTCTGCTGTGGTTCTTACTCCAGCTATTCTCCAGAGTCCTACAAAATAATGCTCCTCTTGAAAACTCCAATAAAAAAGTGGAGGTGACTACAGTCCACCAGTCTAAGACAATCAAATCATCCCCAGGAGAATGAGATTTAATTGTTCATCCTCAATGAAATATGATTGATGGATGAGTACTGAGACCTAGGACATATATGAAGTCATAGCAATGAAGATCAAGTTGACTGGCTTCCCTCTGCATACATTACAGAAGAGGGAGTGACTTTTGTCCAGATGAGAGGTTCAGGTAAAAGTCTATGAAATGCTTGAATAGGTATAACTCTATCTTGTGGGCTGGAGAAGCACAGATTGTATGTTCAAAAAGGAGGTCACTTAGTCAAACTTTGAAGAAAGAGAGCTCTACTTGTTGAGGAAGAAAGTGGAGTAAACTGGAATTCCAGGAGTGTGTAATGCAGTGAAAAAATTCAAGGAGAGCAAGAGAAGATAAGGGAATGGAAGTGAGAGAAAAGCCAATTTTGCTGGATTTATTTACTTCTAGAAAAACTGTCATAGTAGTGTAGGTAATGAGGCAATCATGGTCCACATGTATCTAGGAGTCTCTGATTTTCTAATGTTCCTTCCAGCTTCAAATCACTCAGCCTTCCTGTCTTATGCACCCCTTGACCTCATTTCTTCCACAAAGACCTCTCTTCTTGAGATAAGGCAGGGGCTGAGAGCTATCCATTGTAACTCAGATCCTGGGGAGGGCAAGGGAGTGCTCAGAGGTTCACACCACTAAAGTTTGAATACAGAACTCCCAAGCCGTAACTACACTTTAAAAATTTATAAAATTTATAAAGTCTTTTGTCTTCAGGATCTCATTTGAGCCTCACAGCAACCCCATGAAATAGGTATCTATACCATTTATCTCACAAGGTTGTTATGGGACTCAAAAGAGGATGTATGTAACAAACTTTATAAAACATGAAGTGCTATAAACAGAGCACATCTTATTAATGATTCTGGTGTTAATACCCTCACTTTCTAAATGAAGAAAACTGGGACTCAGAAAGGTTACATGACTTGCCAGTCAGGATATATTGGATACATTGGAGGGGGAATTTAAAACCAGATCTCTCCTTAATCCAAAGCTAGTACAGCTTCCACTGCACTGTGGAAGCACTGTGTTTACAAGGATTCCCTCCTCCCACCCAACACAAGATTGGGCTGTTAGTTAATTATTAATAAGGAGACCTTTGCTAGATATTTACAGAGGCCCTGGTGCTAACGAGCATTCCCCACTATACTTTTTCCTGTTCCTCCTGGGGCAGAAATAACTGAAACTCCTGGAGTTATGATTGTGGGATCCCTGGGGGCTCTCTTACTCTTTAAGGGCTCTCTAGATAAGATGGATTCTAGGGAGAGTTTGTCCTCTGATTTCCACCACCTCAGTCCTTCCCTTCCCCCTCCTCCCATAATCTGATGCCCTATCCAGGAATAGTCTTAAACCCTTCAGGTTCCAAAAGGACTAGACATGATGAGGGGGCTGAGATGTACTGAGTGAAAAAGGAAGTTATCAACCCAGTCTAACCTCTGCCCTCTGGACTTCTACTTTCTGGTCTCTGAGAACAGCCCCCTCCTGAAGTCTGAGGTAAATAATTCACTTCCACTCTCTTGTCCTTCCTTTTATTTTTATTAAGTCCTTATCAATCCTCCATTCTTGATCTGCATAATCTGGACATTATCAGGAAACTATAAAAAGGGAAGAAGCCCTACTATTCTATTGGGACTGTAGGTTATCAGTCAGGGATTCAGCCCCAGAGAAATACTATCTTAAAAGATTATAGTTGTGTATGACAAATGATAGGCAACAATGTGGATTAGGGCAAAAAACTTTGGACTTAGTGTCAGGAGGCTGGGTTCAAGTCCAGGCTATGTTATCTGTTAGACATGTGACCATGAGTAACCCACTCTACCTGTCCCTCAGTTTCTTCATCTGCAAATGGCAATAATACTTGGTGATTGGGTAGAAAATGTGTAAAAACCATAAATACCTATATAGCTATGAATTGTTATTATATGGAAAGCCCAGTGACCTAGAAGTTAGAGTCCTGGATTCTGTCTTGGTTCTGGGACTTTCTGAGCTTGACGTAGTAACTTCCTGTCTCTGCAGCTCCAGTTTCCTCATTTGACAAATTAAAAGGTTGGATAAGAGGTGATCTCTAAGGCTCCTTCCAACCTTCCAAATCTGTGATTTCATGATTAAATACTTATGTGATTTATGAAATAAAAGTGCTTCAAAATGTTTGTTGACATGGCTTGTTGACTTGGCGAAATAAAAGGCAATCAATATCAGAAGTTTTGTAGGACAAGAGTATGAAGCTGAGTTCAGAATGTGAAGGTGGAGAGGAAATAGGTTGGTTTCTTGGTTGGGGCTAATAAACCATTATTGTCAGTTTTTCAGTCATGTCTGACTCTTCATGACTCCTTGGGGTTTTCTTGGCAAAGATACCATAGTGGTTTGTCATTTCCTTCTCCAGCTCACTTTACTGATGAGGAAACTGAGGGAAATAGGATTAAATGACTGCCCAGAGTCACAAATGTTTGAGCCCAGATTTGAATTCAGGTCTTTTTGACTCCAAGCCTGGCATTCTACCCATTGTGGTATCTATTTGCCCTTAATAAACTATTATTGACCTTGTATCAGAGAAGGCAAAGTCTGGTGAAGAAATATAGAAATAAGAAGGCACAAAGTATATTTAAATTTCTTGTAGGAAATAAGCGTAGGTTGGGGCCTTGAATGTCAAGCTATAAGATTTGTACACATTTAGAGAGAGACAGATTTGGGCTCTATGTAAGAAAACACTTCTTAATCTGAGGTACAAAAAAAGTAGATTGGTTTGCGTCAACAGGTAATAGGTTGGTTCCCTATCACTAGACACCATCGAGAGGAAATTAAATAATCTCTTATCAGGGATGCTGAAGAGGGAAATTGCTGTCTAGGTGCAGATTGTACTACATGACCCTTGAGGCTCCTTCGAAGTGTGAGATGCTATGATTCTGGGCTTCAGAAATATCAGTGAGTGTGAATTGGTGACCCATGGAAGGTTTTTGAGCAGAGGAATGACTACAAAAGTACATTAGGAAGGATGTAGAGGCAGTCCATGCACAATGAATTGGAAAAAGAAGGAACTAGAAATAGAGAGACTGGTTAGAATTCTTTTTTTCAGTAGTCCCTGAATCAAAGCCTCTGAGGCCTTCTAATCCAATACACAGCTAAAGAAGAATGCTCTCTACAACATCTCAAATGAGTAGGCATACACCCTTTACTTAAAGATATTGAATGAAAGGGAACTCACTGCTTTTTTTTTTTTTATTTTGTAATGTTTAACAGTCACTGCCATACAATTGTGATTTTATCCCCCCCACCTACCCCCCACTCCCCCCCTCCCTCCCCACGACTGCATACAATTCTGTATAGATTCTACATATACTTTCCTATTGAATATATTTTCACTATAGTCATGCTATGTAGTCAGACTAAGATAAATGAAAGAAATCGTATAACAAATCAGAACATGATACACAAACACATACACATACACAAACATGATCTGCTACAATATATGAGTGACTTCCATATTTCTTTCTCTGAGTGTGGCAGGCATTTTGCCTTGAGATCCTCCATTGGGATTTTTTTTTTTTTTTGGTAAGAAGTTCTTGTGTTATTACAAAAATCTAAGTCTACCAGAAAAAACTCTCACACACTGTGGTTGTTGCTGTGCATAAAGTTCTCCTGGTTCTGCTCCTTTCACTCAGCATCAGGTCATATAAGTCCTTCCAGGCCTCTCTGAAGTCTTCTTGTTCATCATTTCTTATGGCACAATAGTACTCCATTACATTCATATACCATAATTTATTCAGCCATTCCCCAATTGATGGACATCCCCTTGACTTCCAGTTTTTGGCAACTACATAGAGTGCTGCTATAAATATTTTTGTACATGTGGGACCCTTTCCCATTTTTATGATCTCTTGGGGATATAGTCCTAGTAGCAATATTGCTGGGTCAAAGGGTATGCACATTTTTGTAGCCCTTTGGGCATAGTTCCAAATTGCTCTCCAGAATGGTTGGATGCGCTCGCAGCTCCACCAACAATGAATTAGTGTTCCACCTTTCCCACATCCTCTCCAGCATTTATCATTTTCTTGTTCTGTCATGTTTGCCAATCTTATAGGTGTGATGTGGTACCTCAGAGTTGTTTTGATTTGCATCTCTCTAACCAATAGTGATTTAGAGCATTTTTTCATATGATTATAGATAGCTTTAATTTCTTCCTCTGAAAATTGCCTGTTCATATCCTTTGACCATTTATCAATTGGGGAATGACTTGTATGATTGTACATTTGGATCAGTTCTCTATATATTCTAGAAATGAGGCCTTTATCCCCGAGCTTAGCTGTAAAAATTCTTTCCCAATTTACTACATCCCTCCGGATTTTGGTTGCATTGGGTTTGGTTGTGCAAAAACTTCTCAGTTTAATGTAATCAAAGTTATCCATTTTGCATTTCATAATGCATTCTATCTCTCCTTTAGTAAAGAATTCTTCCCTTCTCCATAAATCTGATAAATACACTATTCCTTGCTTCTCCAGTTTATTCATGGTATCAATCTTTATACCTAAATCATGTACCCATTTGGACTTTATTCTTGTGTACGGTGTCAGGTATGGGTCTATGCCTAATTTCCGCCACACTGTTATCCAGTTTTCCCAGCAATTTTTGTCAAACAAGAACTCACTGCTTTTTAAGGCTATATATATATATTTCACATTTCAAAATTATAGGATTTTAGGATTTGCAGGGACCTCAATGGTTATCTAATCCAACTTGTATCTGGAAAATAATTCCTTCTTCAGTATATGTGACAAGTGGTCATCTAGTCTGTACTTGAGGAGGGGATCTCACCACTTCCCCCCAAAATTTGACTCTTAGCTACTTTTACCCTTTGCTCTAAGCTGTGACCTTTGGAATCTTAGCAGAAGTCTAATCCTCTCCACATGACAGTCCTTCAAATACTTGAAGATAGCTATCATATTCTCCCTCACCAGTCTTTTTTCTCAGGCTAAACATTCCCAGTTCCTTCAACCAATTCTCATATCTCTGGACTTAAGAACCTTCACAATTCTTCTTGCTGTTCCTTGAATACTGAGAGCAGCCACCCACTGAGGTCTGGGGGAAGTGGTTGGCTAATCAGGCATTTACTTCCACTTTCTTCTCCTTCTCTGTTGCCATTTTCTGGATACTCTTTCCCTTATCAATGTCTTTCCTAAACTGTGGCACCAAGAATGCACAATGCTCCACATAAGATCTGATGAAGGCAGAGCTCATCTCCTTTTTTGGGGAAACGATGCTTTTTAATACAGTTTGAGTTAAAATTAACTTTTTTTCAATGTAATCTCACTGCCAATTCATGATTTTTAAGCCCCTTAGAGCCCCAACACAATTTTCATACAAACTGCTTAACCATGCTTCCCTCAACTTTTACTTGTGAAGCTGTTATCTGAGTCCATGTATGCAACTTTGCCCCAATCCCTCTTCAGCGTCATGTTATTAGACATAGCCTGATGTTCTAGCCTACAAAGACCCTTTTAGAATCCAGGCTTAATCATCCACTGAGTCAGCCATCCCTCTGAAGTCTGATTGTTAGGAAACTTTTCCTTATACTCAGGCTAAATTTGTCTTTCTGCAATTTTGATCTATTTCTACTAATTCTCCCTTCTGGTATCAAGCAACACAGAACTACCCTTTCTTCTACATTACAGGCCTTCAGAAACTCAGAGTGTTTTCATATTTCTCACTCAAGTCTTCTTTTTTCAAAGTTAAGCACTCCTCACTAGGTTGCAAAGTGATAGAACACTGAGCCTGGAGTCAGATAGTTCAAATCAGACACTTACTTATTTGTGTGATTGTCTGGGCAAGTCACCTAATCTTTGTTTCCTCGACTTCAAAATGAGGTCAGTAATACTACCTAACGTCTAAGTCTGTTGTAAAGATCAAATGAGATATTTGTAAAGCACGCAGCACAGGTGTGTGTGTGTGTGTGTGTGTGTGTGTGTGTGTGTGTGTGTGTGTGTGTGTGTGTGTGTGTGTATCATTAGTTGGTGAAGAAGACCATGCCATCAGAGAAATGATGACATGACTTGCCCTTGACTTTGTTTTTGAGTGAGGGAGGGCTGTGCAGGTCACCAGCCTCACTTCTTCTCCAGAACCATCTGGGTCCAGTGACCAGATATTCATCAGGATGACTGGGGATGATCCAGGATGAGGCAATTGGGGTTAAGTGACTTGCCCAAGGTCACACAGTAAGTGTCTGAGGTGAGATTTGAACTCGGGTCCTCCTGACTCCTGCACTGGTGCTCTATCCACTGCACCACCTAGCCGCCCTAGCACAGGTACTATATAAATGCTAGTTGTTGTTGCTATTATTATCACATCCTTACATGAAATGGACTCAAAGTTCTTTCAAAAATGGCCTTAGATATTTGATGGCTTTTTCTTCTAAATTTTAATATCTTTTCTTTGCTTTTCAGAATTCCAGTTTTGATGTTTAGTTGAGTTTAAAATTTGTTGTTTTTCTAGAATTTTTTTAGTTGCATGCCCAACTCATTGATCTGCCCTGTCTTGTTTTTTGTTTATGAAAGTGCTTAGAGATAAATTTTTACCTCAGAAGTGCTGTATCTGAATTTGTTTTATATATATATATGTATACATATATATGTATGTATGTATTTGCTATAACTTTAAAATATATTTTTTACTTTTGCTAAATATTTTCAAATTACTTGTAAAATATTTTAACAAAATTTTTTTTAAATTGTTGAGTTCCGAAATATTTATTTCCCTCCCATCCCTTCCCCTCTTTGAGAAGACCATTTGATATATCTATTATAATTCACATAGCTATATCTCCATATTAGCTATGTTGTAAAAGAAAACACAGATAAAAAGTAAGAAAAATAAAGAAAGTTAAAAAGTATGCTCCCGTCTTTATTTGGAATTTATCAGTTCTCTTTCTGGAGATGGATAGCATCTGTCATCATTGGTCCTTGAAATTCTCTTGGATCGTTGTCTTAATCAGAGCAGCAAAGACCTTCACAGCTGATCATCCTTACAATATTACTGTTACTGTATACAATGCTCTCCTGGTCCTGCTCACTTGATTTTGCATGAGTTCATATAAATCTTCCCAGGTTTTCTGAAAACATCCTCCTTGTAATTTCTTGTAGCACAATAGTATTTCATTGCAATAATATACTTGTTCAGCACCAAATGATGGGCTTCTCAACTTCCAATTCTTCGTCACCATGAAAAGAGTTATTATAAATATTTTTGGACAAATCCTTTTCCCTTTTCTTTGTTCTCTTTGAGATACAGGCCTACCAGTGGTATTTCTGGGTCAATGGGTATACACATCTTTAAAAGTAAATGCTAATTACTCTCCAGAGTGGTTGCATCAGTTTACAATTCCACCAACAGTGCATTAACATTCCAATTTTTCTACATCGCCTCCAGCATTTGTGATTTGGCTTAGTCTCTACCACACTGTTTTCTAGTTTTCTTAATCATTTTTGTCAAAAGCTTAGATCTTTGGGTTTATCAAAGACTAGATTATTATTGCATTCTCTCCCTCTCGACCAAAAATGCTTCTCTCCTCTTAAGAACTATGACCTGGAAGTGAACATAGGCAATAGAAGCACCAAGTGTTTTCTCAAGCATGCAGTGCTAGCAGAGGGGGACCATGTAGTTTCTTTCTTACCAGTTGCCAGGTCCCCTTACAGTCTCTGGCTTGAGGGCTCCCAAAGCTATTCTGTCACCAGGATTTGATCCTACCATGAGTGTTTTATCCACATGGATTCTTTTATATTTTTTAATTTATAGAATAAAGCAATCATTTTCATAACATAATACAAAAAAGATGATTTCACATGACGCTGAAAATCTATTATGTATGATTTGCTATTTCTTTTGAATATATGATGAAGTTCTCATGTAAATTTATTTTTTTCCTTGTCTCCTCCCCACCCCAATGATGTCTACCATTAGGCACAAATATATATATGTCTAAAATCATTCCATACATACTTTTATCAGATTTTTTTCTGAATGCAGATAGTGTTTTCCTTCATATGTCTTTTGCAGTTAATTTGGGTTTTTATAATAGTCAAAATAACTTCGTCACTGAAAGTTGTTCTTAAAATAGTGTTGTTGTTACCAGATACAATATTCTCTTTGTTCTACTTATTTCACTCATTATTTCATTCAAGTCTCTCCATGTTTTTCTAAGATCATTGAGCTCATCATTTCTTATACCACAGTAGTATCCATCACAATCATATATTATAATTTTTTCAGTCATTCCCCCACTGATGGGCATCGCTGCAATTTCTAGTTCTTTCCCACCACAAAGAGAGCTGCCATAAATATTTTAGAACTTACAGGTTCTTTTGCTTTTTCCATAATCATCTTGGAAATAGGACTAATAGTGCTAGATTCTGGGCCAGCCTCCACCTTGATGTCTTAGATCTCTCTGTTTAAGCTCCTAAATTGTCTTGGGTTGGGAAGAATGTCTCATTCTGATCTTTTATTGACTTTGACACTCCAGAATTTGAGATGTTATTTTAAAGATATTTGGAAAGGAATCTTGAGGGAGCTCCTCTGAGTATTTTCCCTTCTCAGCCATCTTGGCTCCACACTGGAGAGACTTTCTTTGATTAAATTATCAATTGTGTCTGTGATCTATTCTTTGACTTATTCATTCTTCAGGATTAATTTATCTAACTTCATTTTAATCTTTTCTTCAAGGGTCTTTCATTGAATATAATTTTATTTCCTTTTGCTCAGTAAGGATATGGTTAGTATTTCTCTGTTGTTGCTCAGTCTATGGTCATAGGTTCTTTCTTTTAAAGGGGTAAACAATCTTATTTTAATCAAGCACATATATCATTCATTTAATTCAGGGGAAAATGTCAGCACCCTGAACTTCAGAGAAAATACAAACAAAAATTACAAGCAGAAATTCCAAACAGAAAGATCCACAGACAGGGCTTCCAACTCTCTGATCATAGACAGTACATACATCTTTACCAGAGAGAGAGACACTAACATTTGGGTTTTCAAAGCTGGGGGCTCCTTCATGGCTACCCAGAGTCTCCTCTCCTCTAATCACACAAACACTTTTCCAATGATTTGAGCCCCAAAGCAAAACCTCACCTGAGAGTATATATACACTTTTCAGAGCTAGAGGGCATCACCCTAATGACGTTGTGCCTCATTAGCAATCAACAAAAGGTATGGGCCTTCATGCTAAATAAGCCTCCTCTAACCAAGCTTCCTTTAATAGCTCCCATTACATTAGGTCTTAAGGTTTTTCATGTCCATTACACAGGCAGCTTGTATCTGAATAGGATAAGTAAATACAACATAATTCCCAAAAAATAAACAATCATGATTTTCACATTTACAAAATACATAATATAACAACTTCTTATCAGAGTGGTCATAAGGCTTTAAACAAATACAACATCAGAATTCAACTTACTCCACACCTAGGTCACAGTCAATTCAAAACAAAATCCAAATAAAGTCCTCTTAGGGATGTGTCCTCCCCACACTGCCATTGCAGGCTTCTTCCTGTCACTCTCAGGTGCAGATATGCTCTAATGAGCCAAATTCCAGTCTTAACACTGCTCCAATTCCCAAGTCCTGAGAGGCAGCTGGGCAGCAAAGTCCTTGGGGGTCCACTCCCCCCCCCCCCCCCCCGGGCCAGAATACACAACTCCACCCTCTGGGTCCCAAGTCATCTCAGGGGAACACAGCAAAAAATGTTTGCTAAGTATCTTGATGCTTAGTCTTTATCTTGCCTCTGGGCTGAGTTCCGAGCTCAGGGGTTCCTACTCCTCCAGCAGGAACTAGCAGCTCCTGGTTCTTGCCTGGATCTGCATGCAAGCAGCTTTCTACTCCTATTTCATGGCTCACCTCTCCAAGGTCAGCACACAGGCAGTTCTCTGCTTCTGGTAGGTTGATCTGTAGATAGTTTTCCAGTCCTGTTCCATGGCTTTGCATACAATATAATATCAGGACATTTACCCCTCCAGTACATTCCAGAGCAGGGCTAATCCATCTGAGCCCTGGCTCTGGCCATTCCTATCTCCCACAGGCTTCTTTTATTCCCACAGTCACTTCACCAGGGGAAGGAGAGGCAATTTCCCAGGGGCTCTGCTCTAAGTACCCAGGAAACCTCTCTCATCACTACTACTCACCTGTTTCCTCCCAAGTCGCTACTGTTCCTGGGGCTCCACAGAACCATAACCACCACAACTGGGAAAAAATAATTATCCCAGTCCAACAAAGCCTCATACTTTTCTTTTAATTTGTGCAGATTCTGCTGACTATGCTATAATGTAATAGCAAGCATGCCGGCATACTCAGGAGGGCCTGCTTCACAGGTTCTTAGATCTTCTTTTCTAAATAAAGCAGCCTTTAAAGGGGTAAACAATCTTTAATCAAACACATATATGATTCACTTAGTTTAGGGGAAAAAGTCAGCACCCTGAATGTCAGAGAAAATATATACGGAAATTACAAACAGAAAGACCAATAGACAAGGCTTCCAACTCTCCGACCATTCACAATACATACATCATTACTGTTGTTACCCAACAGCTGGGTTTTCAAAGCTGGGGGCTCCTTAACCATTACCCAGAGTCTTTTCAATCACACACTCAATGATTTTAGCCCTCTATAATCATAGGTTCTTATGTATTCATTTTTGGCTTTTATTCCACGCCCTCACTCGCTCCCTGTAACAATGTACCCTCCAAAGTGAGAGGTTTTTTTTGCTTATAATTAATCTTCTAACCCTATCCTCCTTCATTTTATTCCCTTTTCCCCATTCCCACCTGCTTCTCTCTTAAGTTTAATACATTTCTGCATCAAAGTGTGTCCCACCCTTTTCTGTCCCATTTAGGTGCAGACTACTTCCCCAACTACTTCTGGGTTTGAATAGCCTTTTTTTTCTCAAGTACCCCCAATTATGTGAGTTATACCCCTTTCATCCATAATATATTTATTGTTCCTTCTCTTTTCTACTTTTGAGATCATGAAAATATAAAGAAAAATTACACCCCCAGAACCTCTGATGTAATTGTTCACTCTATGACCCTTAAAGACATTAGATTTCTGAAAAGATACTTATTTATTCTCTCTCTTACAACTAAACCCTTCAAGACCATTTGATCTCATATAATTGTCAGATGTACTTATCTTGATATGCTTCTCTGGACTCCTATATTTGTATTTCAAAGTTGATACTCAGTTCTGGTCTTTTCATCAGGATTTGTAAAAGTCATTTATTTTTTAAAGATATATTGACCTTTCCCCCCACTCCCACCCCAACTCTCCCTCTCTAAGACTATACTCATTTTTGCCAGGTAAATTTTCTTGGTGGTAATCTTTTTACTTTTGCTTTGTAATTTATTTCAAGTTCTTTTTTCTTTAAATAGTATTTTCCAGTTATCCTGAGTGTGATTCATCTATATTTAATTAAAAACAATTCTTTGTGGATCTTGCAGAAGCTCTGGATTTTGGCTACGACATTTTCAGAAGTTTTAATATTGAGACTTCTTTTAGGAGCTCATTAGTGAATTCTCTTTACTTTCTCTCTGCCCTCAGGTTCAAATAAGTTTGAGAAATTTCACTCATCATTTCTTGAAATATGGAATCTATATTCCTTTCTGGTCAAGGTTTCCAGGTAGTCCAGTGATTCTTAGGTTGTCATTCTTTGGTTTGTTTCTTAGGCGAGTTATTTTTGGAAAGAGAAAGATAAGCTTGTTTTTTTTTCTATTTTTAAGTCTTCAGTTTCTCAGCCTCTGTCTTTTCATTTAAGCTGTCATGATACAGTCAGAGAAGGCTATCCCAACAGTTAGGATTTAAAAGGCAATTTAAAAACAATGCAAAAACCCTTCCCCTTTCCTTTCTTTTTTTGCCTAGCTGGAAATTCTAGCCTTCTCTTTCACTTTTCTGAGATATACAATAAAAACAAGAGCATTGTCTGAGAGGTAATATGGTATAGCAGAAAGAGTATGGACTCCAGACTTAGAAGGACTAAGGACCAATTTCTTCTCTGATATTTCCTTTGCGACCTTCAACAAGACATTTATCCTCTTGGATCTCAGTTGTAAAATGAAGGGTTTGGACAATATTAGTCTGTGTGGTTGAACCTCTTCCAGAACCAGATTTGTGATATTCTGAATAGCCACTGTCAAAATGCCCATATAATACTCAAGGGTGGAGAGCCTTCACTCATTAATATAGAAACAAAAGATTAATTTGGAAGACTAGCTAGCTGCCACCATAGAGAACAGGGTCCTAACAGAATAGAATGGACAGTAAAGATAGGGTTTGTTTTGCTGATGAGACTGTGGAGTTGGTAAGCATCAGGAAGAGTTTCAGACAATATTAAGGGAAGGTGTCTCTTTGAGTCCTTAAATATTTGGGGCCAGTATGAGACTACTGGCTACCTTGAGTTTCTGACAGGTGCAAGGATGACAAAGTATGAAGTATCACCTTTTTTCCTTTCTAAAGTTACTTTGGCTCTATCAGATACTTTTGGTTTAGGACAGGCCTATACATCCTGTGGCCTGTATCCCTTTAGGCCACCTGAAAGTCCTTGGCATGTCACAAGCAGCCTGTGGGCTATAAGGTACTCACAGGTTGCAGGTTTTAAAGGCCTGGTTTAGTCCTTTAGTACTTCTGATACTACGGGTTGTGGGGGGGTCTGAATGTGGACATCACAAAGAATTTGGCAACAGTAAAAGATTTCTGAACATGTTATGACCAAAAGTAATTGAAACTCAAACGCATGATGAATCCAAGGTGTTTCATATAGTGCTTGCCTGTGTTGCATCATGCTACATCACTGAAACCTTGGTTCTAAACACACAACATGCACTGAGCAATCCATCATGCCACACAATGCCAACACATAGCCAGACACAGCTCAGATTCAAGACTATTGTATGTTATGAATTACAGTATCTCTTTAACTGTACATACAAGGTTTTCTGCTCTTACAGAAACATAATAGTGTATTCATGGAAATAAAAACTTTTTCCTACCATCATTCCTCAACATATAAGTATCAAATTAGTTTATTTTTGGATTTTATTGTGTTAGAATGTTTGATTTTAAAGTTTACTATCTCCTTCTTTTACAGAAACATAAGTGTTTCATTGTTGCAAGTAAAGATAAAAACCTTTTAATAATATCTCTCTACCATCACTGCTGTATGTGTGAAAATAATTTTTTTTAAATTAAGCACAAATAAATGGAATTTCTTAAACTATAGCTATTAATTATTTGAAAAAAATATTGACAGTATTTATTTACATTTTAGGAAAAAATTCAGTTATGGATAAGAGGTTAATTTTAGACAGAAGAGGCAAAAATACTGATGATAATATAGCAGAGTCTTCACTACCAGGTTGTAGTACATCTAAATTGACAAGAAAAAGAAATATTTAAATATTTCAGTTTCAATAATTCAACATTCATGTGGTTCTCAAGGGGGTAAAGCTTAAGCAGATTATTGAAATTGAAAGACAAAGTTATATTTTTGACTGAGCAGTAATCTGATTTGTTTTTTTTTTTATAATTTACAGTGTTCAAGACTGTTATTTCTTGGATATTTTTGAAAAACTCAATGATTTAAATGTGTCATTTCAAGGAAAAAATTGTAACATATTTATGCTAAAAGATAAAATGAAAAGTTTTACTAAAAATGTTAACATATGGAAGAATAGGGTAGAAAATGGTTCTTCAGAAATGTTTACAGCTAGAGATGATTTTATAACTGAAAACAACCTTCCCAAAGATTTAATTGTAAGAGATATAATTGATCATCTGAAGTGCCTGGAGACACTATTTCAGAAATGTTTCCCTTCAAATTTTGATTCTAACGAACTACGTTGGATTCATAAACCATACTCAATTGAAATAAAAAAGTCAGACATGTGCCATTAAAAGCCCAAGAAGAATTTGCTAAGTTATCAAGTGACACAGGTTTAAAACTTGAATTTCCTAAAAAATCATTAAATGAATTTTGGCTTGGGATTAGAACAGAATTTCCAACCATCTGAAACGACCCTAAATATACTTCTGCCATTTTGTACTATGTGCGTATGTGAAGCAATGTTCTTAGCATTGACAATTATAAAACCTAAATATTAATCAACTCTGAAAACCATTGAAGATGCTCTATATCCTACAGTATCAAACATTCCACTAGATTTGATTCTTTATGTAAAAATAAGCAAGCACATCCATCTCATTAGTATGCAAATTTGCTTTCATCTTTAATAAATGGTGAAATTATATGTATACAAAAGAATTGTTTTAAAATAAGTTTACAATCATTTATTATCAGTAGATGTTTGAATTGTATTCCTATTTCACGTACCTATATAGCCAGGGTTATGTAAAAATTTATTGGGCAAAAAGGCATTGTGAGTGGAAAAAGTTTAACAAGTACCGCTCTAGATCAGTCTGTTCTGGACTCACAAAATTCTTATCTGCTTCTGGAGTGGTTAGAAGTTAGCCTTAAAGGACTCAGGGAGATGAGATCACTTCTGGTCACTAGAGATTTGCTTTGCTTTTTGAAGGCTTTAGGGATGAATGGAATTTTACCATGTGAGACATGCCAGCACTTCCTTGAGATATCCCTGCACTGTGGCCAAAATACATAGGTAATCATCAATCAACCTCAATTTCATGAGCCATAGATTGAGAGAAAAAAGGGACCTGAGAAATTGTCTATTCCAACCCTTTCATTTTACGCCTGAGGAAACTGAGATCCAGAAAGGTTTAGGGACTCGCATAATATCACACAGATAGGAAATAGCAGAGCCAGTTACTTCTCAAACTCTGTCTGGGTGGATCTCAACCTAAACCCAAGGAAAATATGGGAAACACAGCTGGTGTGGGCAGGAAGAAAAACAAAGTTAGGTTCAGAAACTATTAAAGGGTGGAGGATAGAGATTCAATTCAATTTAATAAGCATTTATTACAGTACCTATTACATAACAGACTAGGTTCTATGAATACAAAGACAGAAATGAAAATTCTCCCTGCACTCAAGAAGTTGTATTCTATAGAATAGAATACCTAACACAACCAGAAAAATAATACAAACTAGCAAAAGATTAATATCTCACCTGTCTTTCTCTGTGCCTTCTAGGACCATGATCAGAAAGAAATGGACACTGGAAACTGGAGCCAAGTGACGGAGTTTATCATCTTGGGCTTTCCCCAACTTCAGGGTGTCCAGACATATCTCTTTTTCCTATTGCTTCTCATCTACCTTGTCACCATCCTTGGAAACTTATTGATCTTTCTGGTGGTCAGATTGGATGTTAAGCTCCACACACCAATGTACCAATTTATTAGTGTTCTCTCCCTCCTTGAGCTTGGATACACAGCCACCACCATCCCTAAGATGCTTGCTAACCTTCTTAGCAAAAAGAAGACTATCTCCTTTTATGGCTGTCTCCTTCAGATCTACTTCTTTCACTCTTTTGGAGCTTCTGAGTGTTACCTTCTCACAGCTATGGCTTATGACAGATATCTGGCCATCTGTCAGCCCCTCCAGTACCCTACCCTTATGACCCTACCACTCTGTGCCAAGATGGCTGCAGGTTGCTGGCTGGGTGGCTTGGCAGGGCCAATAGTTGAGATCTCCCTGGTTTCTTGGCTCCCCTTCTGTGGCCCCAACCACATTCAGCATATCTTCTGTGACTTTCCCCCAGTATTAAGTTTGGCTTGCACAGACACCTCCATCAATATCCAGGTGGACTTTGTAATCAACTCCTGCAAGATCTTAGCAACCTTCCTATTGATTCTCACCTCCTATGTCCTGATTATTCTAACTGTCCTCAGAATACCTTCAGCTGAGGGCAAGAAGAAAGCATTTTCCACTTGTGCCTCCCACCTTACTGTGGTCGTCATCTTCTTTGGGAGTATCCTCTTCATGTATGTGAGGCTGAAGAAGAGCTACTCACTTGATTATGATCGGGCACTGGCTGTGGTCTACTCCATACTCACACCCTTCCTTAACCCCTTCATCTATAGTCTACGCAATAAGGAGATCAAGGATGCTTTGAGAAGGCAATTGCAGAGGGCAGGAATACTACATATTGAACCATAATTGTCATGGTTTACAAGGGAAGTGGGGAAGGAGAGGGTTGGCTTGTTGTGTGAAGTATATTGGGAAGAATCAGTTTTCAGGGGCAAGAAATAATACTGTCAACTTTTCCAATTTTGAGGATGAAACCCTGAGTAGCTATTCCTTTGATTTCAACTTCTCTATCAATTTCCTTATTTCCTTCACTTTCTTCATCAATATGTAACACTAGCGCATATTTCAAGGTTTAGGAGATCAGAGCAGACATGGAATTGAAGTCAAAAGCACTCCTTTTTATCCTTTTCTGCCCAAACCACCTCAATTCTGCCAGTGGGTCAATAAAGCTTTTTAGTTTTAATGACTGAAAGATCCCAAATTTCCCTTTGTAGGTATGCTTTTGGAAGCTCGTAGTTAGAAAAAGTAACAGATAAATGACATAACCTAAGTCCCTGGTTAAAGAGAGTTTCTCTAACAGTGGATTTAGAGATTAAGTTTCCCAGCTCAGTGCCAAAAGAAAGCATCTCAGATGTCTTTGTGTGACTAAAATCATAAGAGATGTCCCACTGCACCTTCAAACCACGAAGGGGCACAAGGAAATATCTATGTATGGGCTGAGATGTTTATGAAAAATGAAACTAGTTTACTAAAAACAAATGTGGATTTTCTAGCAGATTCAATAAAGGAGCTCAAAAATAGTACATATTGTATCTAACCAATAAGGAGCAAGGGGAGGGATGCTAGAACAGTCACTTTCTTCACGTCTTTATAATATATTTGTTTTTGTCAGCATTCCAACCACATGGACAAGTGGCAGCAGTAAAGAGTAGCCTTCAGATATTTCTGCTTGTCACTTCTTTCCATAAACCTAGAAGAGGAAATTGTTTCTGCTGCTCACCATGACGCTACTATGTTAAAACCGTTCCCTGCTACATTTCATCCTCTCCTCTGCCAGTGCTGATTGGGAAATCGCAAGCTAGTCCCATTCTCCTAGCACTTGTCTTTTTAAAACCCTTTCCAAAGGCCTGTTTAAGTCCCATCATTATCCACAAAATCACATGATATTTCATTGGCTCAGGAATCAACTAAAAACTCAAAATCACAGAAGTTTCTGTGAGTCTAAGGCATCCTTGCTATTGTTTGAGAGATCCCTGAGGTAGCTGTTACAAGTGAATTCAATGAATTAGACATCTATTAAGGGCAAAAGTCTAGGAATGCAAAGGTGGAAAACAATCTATTCTCTACCATAAAAGAACTTACAATTTAATGAGAAGAGTATGATTTATACTTAAAAACATGATATGAAAGACTTGAGAAATATTTGAGAGCAAAAAAAGGGTAAATTTCAATTGGGAGAAAAGACTTCATTTTCTCCAAAAATAATGATTGTAATCAACACTTATGTAGTTCTTTAAAATATGTTATCTTTTTGGCTTCATAACAGTCCTATAAAATATAAGAAAACTGAAACTATAAGAGGATAAAAATGTATCCACAGACACAGAGCCAGGAAATTTTAGAGTTAGAATTTGAATCCAGTTAAATAACTATGGTTTTCATTGACTAGAATTAATGGCCAAATAAATTATAGTACATGAATGTAATGGAATTTTATTATTCTGTAATAAATGATGAAATGGATAGATTAAAAGGAACATGGTAAGATTTGTATGAATGGATGCAGGGTGAAGTTGAACAGAACAAAGAAAACAATTTTTATAATAACAACATTGTAAAGACAAACCACTTTGAAAGTTTTCGTAATTCTGATCAATGCAATGACCAGAAAACCAATGCTTATCCTTGCTATCCACTTTCTGACCAAGAGGAGATGGGTTTAAAATACAAGACAACACATATTTTTGGACACGGCCAATGTGGAAAAAATATATTTTTCTTGACTGCCTATTTGTTACAAAGTTTTGGTTTTCCTTTTTTTATGGGTGAGAGAAAGAAAAAAAAATGCTTGTCAATTAAGAAATAAATTAGACTGTAAGCTTCTGGAAAGCAGGGACTGTCGTTTATATTTCTTTGTATCCCTTGTGCTTAGCACATTGCCTAAGCACATACTAAGTGCTAATATTGTTTGTTCACCAGATCTTCCTGACTCAGATTCTATTGCTTAATCTAATCAGCTGTAGTATGCTACCTCTTAAAGCTCTCAAAGAATTTTCATTCCTAATATCTTATTGATCCTTTCCATTTCACAGATGAGGCAATTAAGGCTTAGATAGGTGACATGACTCAACTGAAATCACACAGACAGTAAATGGCTCAAATCCATATTTTCTGACTCCAGTGTGATTTCCTTTACATTATGTCATTGAGATGTCTAGATGACCATTTGTAATAGATGCAAAAGAGCAGGATTTTTAACATTTTGTGCATCATGGACCCCTTGGGCAGTCCAGTAAAGCCTATGAACCCCTCTCAAAATGATATTTTAAATGCATGAAATGAAATATATTGGATAATACAGGAAACCAAATTTATGGGAGTATTATTACCCAGAGTAAAACAACAACAATCCAAGTTCTTAGCTAGCAGGTTCAGAACCCTTCTATGAAGTAAATTCATTCACGGGAGAGGAGGTTTCAGATTGAATAACTAAGGTACCTCCTAATTACAGGATTCTTAGTAGCAGACTAAGAATGAGAACACAGATTTTCTTCACACCACATGCCATGACACTCCTCATTGTGAGCAGAATATAAACTTGTTCAGTCATTTCTGCTTTCTCTGACTCTTTGTGACCTCATTTGGTGTTTTCTTGGCAAAGATACTGCAGTGGTTTGCCATTTCCTTCCCCAACTCATTTTACACATGAGCAAATTGAGGCAAATGAAGTAAAATGACTTGACCAGGGTCACACAGGTAGTAAGTGTCTGAGACTGTATTTGAACTCAAGATGAGTCTTCTTAACTCTGGGCCTAGCACTCTGTGCACTATGGTGCCGTTTAGTTTCCCTTTGTAATGCTATATCCATTTATAAACTAATTATCTTTCACCCATCTTAATTCATAGTCAGACAAAGTCTTCTCACTATTTGTCCTCAGTGTCTCTCCACTTCCAATGCAGACACAGCCATCAGTCACTGCTGTTTTGATGACACTCCTACCATTGCCTATTTCTTACCTTTGAAGGTTGATAAAGTTATCAACTAGTCAATGTAGTCAGGAAGAGACAAACTTCTGCTCTCCTCTCAAAGGCAGTTCCCTCTTACGAGTCCTTCACCCTTGGACTCAACCACCCCTTGACTCACTGGCTCTGAATTAGCTTACTTTTTTTGTCCACAGTTCCATGGGCCAAGACTGGTTCTCTTCAACTACTGACAAGATGTTTCTTGTGTGACATCATTTGCTTTCATTCTGTGACCTTTATTATTCTTTGATAAAGGATTCGGTCATACTTAGCTTACTTTTGATTTCTAGAATTGAGATTTCTTATACCTTAGTGATTAATTATAGTGAGCATGGACCCCGAGACTTATACATAGAATTGACAAAAAAAAAATGTTAACTAGCCCAGGGTCAAGTTCCAATACCTGTAGTATTCCAGCAAAGAAGCCTTATGTTAACAATGAACTACTAGCAAACTTTCTTTGATTCCAATGACCCAACTAGTTCTCAATGCCTCTCTTTGAATTATTATCTAATGTGTATCACTACATTTTTTCCATAAAAGTAGTAGGAGATATTTAATAACAATATTTGTTAAAATCTAGGTAAAGTACCTTTACCATCTAGGTAGGTAAACTACCTTTACCATCTAGTTTGCTAATCCTGTCAGAAAAAGGAATTGAAGTTAGTCTACGATGTTTAATTTGTGATGAAGCTAATTCATTGTAGTCACTTTTCTTCCTAAATGCTTGTCAACCAGCTTTTTAATTATGTATTCCAGAATTTTCTAGACATTGAAATCAATCTTACCATTTTATAGTTTGTAGATTCTGTTCTCTTGATTTTTTTTAAAAATTAGGCCAACATATGTTCTTTTCCAATCCTACATAACCTTTTTCACTTTCAGATATCACGGAGAGTATCCCGGCAATCACAGCTTGTAGTCCTTTCGGGACCCCAAAAATGTAGTCTACCTGAGCTATGTAATTAGACTTCATCAAATTCACCAAAAAGTAGCTAGATGATTCTGATTAAGTCCTCAGTTATTTTGGGTAATCACTTCTTGTTGATAATTTGTAATCCCTAGTTCTATGGAAAGGCCATTTTCCATAGGAGATTAAAAAAAAAAAGTAATATTTGAGAAACTCTGATTTCTCTCCCTATCTATTTACATAGTCAAATTTTGGGATTTGCTGGAGTCAGCTCAAACATCAAGTCAGTTTTTTTCATTTAGTGGAATATTTATGCCTCAAAAAGGGCTTGATTTATTGTCATTGATTGTCTAGGCTTAAGAAAGTGGTGAATAGAATATTCAACTTAAATGCATGTTGTGCACCCAATTATTTAAATTTGCCAACAAACCCCTGGTCACATCTACCCAAGAAAGGTTCTAACCCCTAAGATATTTCCTTGAGTCTTCTAATGGCCCTGACTTTCTCATTTTTAATGAGACTTGATATTTACTATTGCATCATTTCCCTCTCCCTGGTTTTCTAAAGTTCCTGCTTTCTCAGATCTAAAAATTGCTTCTGTCTCTGTGAGTTTCAATAGCAGTCCTTGGACTCCTACTTGTCAATATCCCTCTTAAATTCTGGAGATAGCATGACATGGTTGAGATTCCTGGACCTAGGGTCAGGAAATCTGAGTTTGAATATTGACCCTATCACATACCAGTTGCATATTCATGGGCATCTCATTTCATCTCTCTGAACATCAATTTCCTCACCTGTGAAGTGGGTGTAATATGCTGTCTACTCCATAATGTTGCCATGAGGAAAGCATTTTGTAAATCTTCAAATAATATGTAAATTTAAGGTGTTATTTGTATTAGTTCAGACAATATACTAGATGTCACCTGGCTAGGGCGATTTGAATACATTAAAATTCTCAACTCTAGTATTCTACATATCATACTTCTATTTATTCAGCATAAGTTTGGATTAGATATTTTTTACAGCCACATCACATAGCAGATTGAAATTGACCTTTCCTTAAGTCTTTTTCCACATGAAATGTTTTCTATGTCTTCCCCATCTTAAAATTATGATGTTGCTTTATAAAAATTAAGTTCAAAACTTTATATTTATGACATATTTATTTTTGCTAAACCTAGCTAATCATTATGGCCTACAGGTGCTTTTGGATCCATGGTCTGTCATGCAATGAATTATTCTTTTCCTGCTAGCTTCAGAGTTTTGCAAATCTTATAAACATGTCATCTAAGCCTTCAGTCAAGTCATCAATAATAATATTGGACAGAATAGTACTCAAGACTGCTTTTGAAGTCTTCTTATTATATTTATGCATGATGAATGGATTATTTGATGGCAATTTAATGAATTAGTGAATTTATTGGAGTGGTCACTCCCTCCAAAAATTTCATTGATTTAGCTGGCATGTTTTTCAGTTTCTCAGTTTTCTTTTATGTGGAGTCCTGTTGCTATCTTTCCAGAAATTCTCTCTAGGCTACTAAGCCTACACTTCAAAAGATATCAAAGAGAAGGAAAAGGACCTGTGTGTACAAAAATATTTATCACAGCACTTCTTGCGATAGCAAAGAATTGGGAATTAAAGGGATACTTATCCACTGTGACTGGATATATAAAGTATGGCATGTGAATATAATGTAATGTTACTATGTTGTAAGAAACGATAAAAGAGGCAGTTTCAGAGAAATTCAGGAAAGGCAGTACTAACCGATGCAGAATGAAGTGAGAAGAACAAGGAAAACAATATATACAATAACGACAATGTAAAGAAAAATAACTTTGAAAGACCTGAGAACTGTGATTGATCAACTCCAATTTCTTCTTTTAAAGAATATTTTGTTTTTCCAATTTTAGGAAAAGACAATTTTAACATTCATTTTAACAAAATATTGACTTCCAAAGTTTTTTCCTTCTCTCCTATCCCTTCCTCTAAAGGGGGGTATATGGGGAGGAGGGTAGCTAGATGGAGCAGTGAATAGAGTGCCAGCTCCAGAGTCAGAAGGAACTGAGTTCAAATCCAGCCTCAGACACTTACTGGCTTTGTGATCCCAGGTGAGTTGCTTCATCCTGACTACCTCTCAAAAACAAACCAAAAAAATTATGTGAAGGGTGGCTTTGTAGCATCTGCAGGAGAGGAAATGACAGGTGAAGTAATACATAGGGAAAAGAGGATGCAGGCCAACAGTTGGGGGCCAATTTGGGACTCTAGACCAGTTCTCTTTAGCTATGGGGTCATGACTCCATAAGGAGTCACATAACTGAATATGCGGGTTGCAAAAATTTGGCAACAGCAAAAGTTTTCTGAATGCACAATGACCAAAAATTATTTACAAATTGAACGTGTAATGAATTTGAGGTATTTCTGGCAGCACTTACCAGTATTGCATCATGCGACTTCACTCCAGCCTTGGTTCTGAACACACAAGATGTACACTTTGCATCGTGCATGCCATCACACTATGTGACACCAACAAACACTGCCAGTCATGCCTCAACTCGGATTTGAGGCTATTACATGTTAGGAATTGTAGTGTTTTTACTGTACATACAAAATTTTATGCTCTTACAAAAACATAATAATTTAATTATGAAAAATAAAGACTTTCTATATTTTCCTACCATCATTCCCCAGCAAGTAAGTATCAGATTACTATATCTTTATCTTGTATTGTGTTACAATGCTTGATTTTAAAAATTGCCATTAATCTCCTTCTTTTACAGAGACAAAAATGTTTGATTGCAGCAAGTGAAGATAAAAGACTTAATAATTTCTCCACTATCATTGCTCTATGTTTAAGTGTGAACATCAGTTTTTAAAATTAAGCACAAACAAATGTAAGTGCATAAACTAAAGCTAGTATTTGAGAAATTATTAGCAATATTCATATTTTAGGAGAAAAATATTTTTCAGTTATGGATAAGAGGTTACATTTAGACAGAAGAGGTAAAAATACGGATGATAATGTAGCAGAGTACTCACTACCAGGTTATAGTACACCTAAATTGACAAGAAAAAGAAAATATGTCGAATCATGTGGCTCTCAAGAGGGTGAAGTTTAAACAGACCATCATAACTGAAAGATGAAGTTGTTATATTTTTGACCGAGCAGAAGTCCAGTTTTAATTTTTTATAATGATTTATGACTTTCAAAGCTATGTTATTTGTTATATATTTTTGAAAAACTAAATGGCTTAAACATGTTGCTTCAAGTTAAAAATTGTAACATGATAAAATATAAAATTGAAAGTTTTACTTAAAAAGTTAACATATGGAAGAATAGGGTGGAAAATGGTTCTTTACAAATGTTTATAGCTAGAGATGATTTTATAATGTAAAATAGCCTTCTCAAAGATTTAATTGTAAGAGTTATAACTGATCATCTGAAGTGCCTGGAGACATAGCTCCAGAAATACTTTCCTTCAGATTTTGATTCTAGAAAACTAAACTGGGTTCACAAACCAGACTCAATTTAAATTAAAAAAAAGTCAGTCATCTGCCACTAAAATTTCAAGAAGAATTTGCCAAGTTATCAAGTGACACAGTTTTTAAACTCAAATTTCCTAAAAAATCATTAAATGAATATTTTCTTGGGATTAGGAATTTCCAACCACTACTAAAATGATTCTAAACATATTTCTGTCATTTTTTACTATGTGTTTATGTGATGCAGTATTCTCAGCATTGATGATTAAAAAATAAAAATATCAATCGACTGAAACTGTTCAAGATGCTTTACACCATGCAGTATCAAACATTCCACTAAGATTTGATTTTTTACGTAAAAATAAACAAGCACATCCATCTCATTAGTACACAAATTTGCTTTTGTCTTTAATAAATGGTAAAATTATATATATTTATATATATATCAAAGAATTGTTTTAAAATACATTTCTTTATGGTTTATCATCAATGAATATTTGATTTGTTTGCTTATTTGTTTACTTGTTTACTTACCTGGGATCACATAAAAATTTATTGGAAGAAAAGGAGTTGTAAGTGGGAAAAGAATAAGAAGCCCTGTTCTAGACCATGTTCTATACTTCTTGTGTACGGTAATCAATTACTCTGTTACATATATTGATGCCAAGCTTGGAGTAGATAGCAATCTATCCTTAAAGCCAGCTTAATCTGAATTTAAGGCTTGCCTTTTACACATACTGGCTGTGGAAACCTGAGCAAATTCCTTAACTCCTCAATGGCCCAAACTACTTTCTGATGTAATAAAGTTGCACAGAAGGGACTGATCAGACTGATGGATGGAATTTCCTTATCTGGGTGTTCACTATAACAATGGAATCACAGGTCCCTACCCTAGTCCTCCATAATCTTGGTGCCTCTTTGAGACTATCAGCAATTTATTCCATCTTATCTTGTTTATACATACGTCTATATTGTCTCCCTTATTAGACTGTGAGCTCCTTGAAGGCAGGGACAGTTTTTAGCCTTTCTTTGTATCTCCAGCCTGTAACACAATGCCTGGCACATAGTGGGAACTTAATAAATGCTTGCTGACTTGTCTTACTTGTTGATTATCCTTATTTTATTCTATTTGTTAAAAGAAGGGAGTATTATGGTGACCAAGAGATTAAACTGGTTTCATGCAGCATGAGCAGAGCCTGGTTGAGGTCCCTCTATGATATGTATAGAAACTTCATTAACTTCAAGAATATAATACTCCAAGTCTATTATATCAAGGATTCAGGAAAAGAAATGACAAATGAAAAAGTTAGGTAGTCCTTGATCCTTGGGGCTGGCACATAAAATTAGCCAGATGCTACAGGAAGAAGATGGATTTAAGTAAACCATAATGGAAAATCAGCAGAGAATAGGTCAAGATAACCAGATCATAATTTGAAGCAGTTATAGGTCAGCACAACAGCACTGTACTAGGACCATGGAGGACCATCTTTCTCTCAAGCTTGGACTTGGGTGGGACCAATGAGAGACAATGCAAATTGTAATATATGGCAACCCAGAGAGGATATAAAGCTCCAACATTTGTCACTTAAACTTCAGAGTTGTATGTCCTTTTTTGGTTGTTTTATGACATTGTGGATTGTTTGAGTGACAGTTGGGGAGGAGCCACACCTTCTGATTTTGGCTTTGGTGTGAGTGAGATGGTGCTCATCAAATATAAGATACAGCATCCAGAGAGGAAGGTGGACTCAAGCCATGAATACACAGTGACTTTGGCCCCCATAACTCCAAGCAAAGTCATCAGAAGGGTGGCCACCAATGGGTGATTATTAATATAGTAACTGGTTAACTCTTTTACATTACTTCATGACCTCATTCACAATAGAAGGAGAAGATGGGGAGAAACGTTTTGGCTATCAGCAGGATTCCTGATTGATACCTGGTTTCAGTTTGTAGGGAGGGTCTGAGAACAGTAGAAACCAGCGAACATGGAATGTTAGAACTGAGTCATAACACATAGGATGGATCTTAGAATGTTTGAGTTGGAAAGACTTAAAGGCTACCTAGACCAAAGGTGCTTAACCTGGGATCTGTGAACTTGTTTTTGCTTCTGTTTTTAAAAATATTTTGTTATTAGTATTTCTATATAATTGGTTTACGTTGTAATCCTATGCATTTCATCTTATGCATTTTTATTTAGGCCAGCATTCTGATTTGACAGAAAAGGAAACTGAAGCCTGGAGAGGCTAAACAACTACTGTAAGGTCACATAGGAAGTTAGAGGCAGAACCAGGAATAGAACACAGGTCTTCTGACTCCCAGGCTGCTGCTCCCTCTACTATCACCATGTGGTATGTTCAAGGTATTTCAAATACAAATGGCAAAGAGATCCATACACTGCACAGGAGATGCAGAAACAACCAGTGCTTTGTACCAAGGCAGCACTGGGACTGATTTATATCAATATTGCTCTGGGTATGATGCTACTGGACTATACTGAGAGTGAATCTTCTCAATTGGACAATTCCATGATCAGGCTTCACTTGGACTTCTGCAGGTCATCTGGTTCAAATGATTCATGGACCATCCTGACATCATATGTACCATCTGCTTTTTGTCATGTAGACAGGCCAATGTTTTTGAACCTCTCTCATTACTTGTCTACAGGCTCCAGATAGTGGGATAAAGTCATTCTCCAAATTACTGGTAATAGCAATGGCCCAGAACTCTTTGTGTCCTTCTGACATGGCCTTCTGAATGGCAGTGCATTCTATCCAGATGCCTAGTGGGTAGGCAGCATTTCCTAAATTGCATCTGAAAAAAATCTTCCCATTCAGAGTCAGAAGAGCTGATCTCACTGGGAAGTTACTGTAGGGACAGTAGGCAAACTCCTTGGCCTCTTGACTCCTGCAAATGAGCTGCTTCATCTTAATTGGGTCTAAAGGCCCCCAAGTGCTTGAGTATGGGGCCAGACCAACAGAAACTTGAGCTATGGCCTTGACCCTGAGGAGCTCTACTCTCAGGTCAGTAGGAGGCAAGTAGTGGTGACTGGGGATGGGAGGCAGGCACCAAAAGGGTGTTGGCTCTATCAACTCCAATTTCAAGGGGACTGATAATCAAGTCTGATAGTTTTCTTTAGACAGAGGTGATGGACTTAATAAGCAAAATAAGACATATATTTTTGGACATAGCCAATGAGGGAACTGGTTTTTCTTAACTATGTATAGTCATTGCAACGGTTTTGTTTTTCTTTTTTTGTAATGTGGGGAAGAAGGGGAAGGGGAAGGGGAGGTAGTGAGAATCAGGAAATTAGATCATTAATTTATTTAATATGCATATTTATATTCATATGTACATATATATGCATATATAATGGATATAAGTTCAAACTTGGCCTCAGACACTTACTAGCTGTGTGACCCTGGGTAAATCACTTATCCCTATTTGCCTCAGTTTCCTCATCAGTAAAATGACCTGGGGAAGGAAATGGCAAACCACTTCAGTATCTTTGCCAATAAAAATCCTAAATGGAGTCACAAGAAGTTGGACACAACTGAACAATATAGTTTATCATATGTAATGCAAAGAATTGAAGGAAGAGCAATAAGAAACAAACACTACAGATTTTAAAGAGACTGATTGAGCTTATATATACTTAAAAAGAAAAGCAAGTTACATATAGTGGAGATCAGTGGTTTCATGTACAATCCTTTTGATCTTACTTTATGACCCTGATTCATCTGGGATTACTCAGTTCACCTAACATGAAGGTGCCCTGAAAGACCTTTGGAGATTGTCTAAATTGGCTAACATGGAAAACTTTGTGCCCCCAACCATACTAATAATCAGCCTTCTTTGGTTGACTGTCCACATGGTTAAAACTAGTGATACTGACCATTTCTTTCTTTCTGGTGCTCTTTCATATTATGTATTCTGTCGCAGTACAGATGCTATGAACTGAACTGGTGAAAGGGAAAGGACTTCTTTCCCCTACTCTCTCTCTTTTACTTTTGGCCAAAAGGGGCCAAGGTCTCCCAGTGCATCCTGATGACCTGCACAGCCCTCACTCACTCAAATCAAAGTCAAGTGCAAGTTATGTCATCCTTTCTCTGATGCCATGGTCTTCTTTGGCAACGAAGGACGAACACAATCCTGTGAGTAAACACAGCTGGCTGAGTGGGGACCCAGTTAGCTGGGTAACTGAGCTCCTCCTCTTCCGTCTTCCTTCCGTCTCCCTTCCGTCTCCCTTCCCTTCCCTTCCCTTCCCTTCCCTTCCCTTCCCTTCCCTTCCCTTCCCTCTCCCTTCCCTCTCCCTTCCCTTCATTCTCCCTTCCCTCAACTTGCTGCACTGTGAAACTGGAATGTCAATGGGCCTCTGCCTAAGGGCTCTTCTGGACCCTCCTAGCTTTAGTGTGATTATCAATAGTAGCTATTGCTGCTTCCCTCCCAGCCTGATGTCTTTCTTTTTCTTGGCCTCATCAAAGGAGCCATGCCATGGCTACTTCTAAAACTTTCCTATTCAATGAATGAGCATTTCCTCATCCTAAGTGAGTACCTGCAAAGACCTTGGCTTAAAGGGGCCAGGGTCTCCCAGTCATCCTGATGAATATCTGGTCACTGGATTCAGATGGCTCTGGAGGAGAAGTGAGGCTGGTGACCTGCACAGCCCTCCCTCACTCAAAACAAAGTCAAGCGCAAGTCACGTCATCATTTCTCTGATGGCATGGTCTTCTTCAGCAACAAAGAACGAACACAATCTCTTTTACCTTAGCTCTGAGAAAGGATCTGGGGGTGATTATTTCTTTTCTGTGTTGTTCATTCTCCTAAGTATCAGGTGTCAGAGGTGATCCCGACAGGATTTTGAAGTTTTGAATCTTGAAAATCTTGGAGTCAAGATTGTAAATAAGAGCAGTACAGCCAGTCAACCAGAATAGCATGGAAACCTGAGAAGCCAGATTACCTGGGACTCAAGCTCAAAGTGGATTTGAACTTGGAACTGGGTCTGTACTTTATAGGAACCAAGTTGTTATGGATCTATCCTCTTCTACTCCCCAGAAACTGAAGTGGTACAAAGAGGGCAAATGGACAATGCCTCTCACATGTTGGGGGAGCAAATTTATTTAAATATATTTATGATTATACCTTTTGAAGCAAATATTTCTTTGTAAAAACTAATCTGTCTGTAAGTGACTAATGAAACTGGGTTGCAAAGGATTATCAGTTGTGCTTGAGACAACCCTTTTGGTAGGATCTGGAGTCACTGGCACAGACTCTAGTTATATCTTAAGCTCCCTCATAGAAGAGGGAGTGGGAGATGGGAAATATAATCTTTTGGCTTCTAGGCAGCAGGGTCCTAAGGTATAGTCTATGCTATATATAAAATACTCTTTCTATTTGGAATTTTTTTAAGTTCAGAATGAAGAAAAAAAGAAATTCTCCATAGAAGATCCCGTCAAAGCACTGGAAGATTTTTTCTCCATCCTTTAATATCTGGGAAGTCAGGGTGCACAACATTGACTGATCCATCTGCTTTTTCCCCTTCTCACCTCCTTTTCGGACTTCTAAATGCTCTTGATGATATTTTTATATCACCTCTTACACATAAGTCTTCATCAGTAATATGATGGAGCTATACATAACAGAGTGGGATCCATTTTGTAATTCAGAATCTGACTGCTGGATTTTGATTCCTGCTGTAATGGGAGAATGAGAACTTGATTGGATTTCCCTTCTAGAGATTCCCCCCAGTTCCATAAAGGTGGATTCCAATTCTTCATTCCCTTGTTTTTCATTTGTATGTTAATTGTCCATGGGAACCTCATAGCTTTTTATTGCTGCCATGGGTGATACTAAGATCCACACCCTCAAGTATAATCTGATCAATATTTTCTTCCTACATGCCAAAGATGTTCTCCAACACAAATGGTGTTCAGAAGATCATCTCTATCAGTATTATACAGAGATATATTTCTTCTACTCCCTTGTGGGGTGGTATCAGAAGGCTGCCATTTAATTGCAATAGCTATCAACAGGGACATTGCCACTTGTAATTCCCTCTACTGTTTGACCATTGCAATGTCAAAGTTGTGGACACAACTGAGCCCTACCTCCTTCGGATTCCTTGTGTTGGTCCCTGAAATAAATAGTTCACCACACCATCCATCTATGACTCCATTATCTCTTGTATGACTTTGCCCTAGGGCAAAGCTTGGCCTTCACAGACCCTTCCACAAAACCAGGAACCAGGAAATTAAATAGACTATCAAGAAAGTCTCTGGCCCCAGAAGATATTTACCATGTCATAAAGTTAATTCTAGGTCACAGTATCTGTGCCCTCTAACAAGGAGATAAATCTCACATTCACTATGTATTGATCCCTTCACCAATTAGATTGAAATCAACATATATTTTCATGTGCCCAACAATTGATTTTTCTTCTCTAGGCTGCATCTCTCCTACATGAGCTAACAGTTGGGAAGGTTGAGAAAAGTCCTCTGAAAGTTTACTCAAGGAGGGAGGAGGAGGATATTCACCCTGTGGCTGAGGAATAGCAGAAATGCACCTTTATAGTTCTAGATATAGCACTGTTGTAACCCTTGAAGACATAAAAGGAGAATGGAGGTGAGTAAGAATCACATTTATTGCCTTTACTTTCAAGTAATTACCTTCCTGTTCCTCCAATGTTGTCCTCAACTTCTTACTCTCATTCACCCTACATATCCAGTCTGTTGCAAATATGTATGATTTTGCCTTTAAAACATCACTTTCATGCCTCCTTCTGTCCACTCAGTCACCACCCTCATTCAGGTACTTATCTTCTTTTACCTACATGACTACAGTAGCCTCCTACTACCTCAGACCTCTTCTCTCTCATACATCCTGCAAAGTTATTTTCTAAAATACGTGTGATCATAATACCTGCCTTCTCAGTGAGATTCAGAGGCTCCCAATTACTTCCAGGATGAAATACAAATTCCTCTATTTGCCATTTAAAGCTTTTTCATTCCCCATCCTCTTCCTACCTTTCCAGACCTTGAGCTTTATTGTCCTCCTTGCATTCTACAGTACAGCTACACTGACCAATAGCAGCTTCTTGAATATGATAGTTCATCCCCAACTTCCTTGTCTTTGAGTTGGCTTTCTCCCATGAACCAGAAAGCTTTGTCCCTTTCCTTTGCTTCCCAGGTTCCCTAGCTTTTTCCCACACTCATATCTCACTTTCTGCAGGAAGCTTTTCCTAGCATCCCCTGATGCTGAAGTCTTCCCCTTTCAGATTACTTTCATCTATATTCTATGCATCTATTATTTACATGTTGTCTCATCCTTTAGAATATATACTCTGAGGGCTGGCACTCTTCTGGGCTTTTATTTGGATCCTCAGGGCTTAGTGCTCTGCTTAGGTGCTTGATTTGCTGACTGATTGATCTTTCCAAGTGTGAATAAAAGGTCTCTGTGTTGTTGGCAAGTAGGGTCAAAGTTATTTTACTTGTATCCATTTCTACAGTTGGCACTGTAGACCTCTCAGACCTGTAGTCTGAGAAGCTCTTCCCAAGTATTTAGGTGGTAGTCAATTATTGCTGTCTGTCCTTTCAAGATATGCATCATAACAAAGGAGAGGAAAAAGGTATAACACCTTTCAATCAATTACACTTTTTCTTTAAAAATAAACATATATACGTATATGTATGTGTATCATACATATATAATAACATATGTTATATATACTATACATGCATACATATATATATATATTCCCACTCATAAACCTTTTAATACATTTTAAAAGGAAGACATGTTATGAGGATTTAAAGTTCATATACATAGGTGATAGTAATAATAGCTCATATTTGTGTAGTACTCTAAGATTTGTAAAGTACTTTTAAAATCCTGTGTGGCCAGTAGTCCAAAGAATATTAGGGCCAAATAGCTGGAATAACTTCCCCAAAGTCACTTAACTGTGGTTGATATCTGGAGTTTTCAACTTAAGTTCCAGTTTTCTCTTCAATATAGATTAAATACATTTTAAAATCATATTCAGTGATCAAAACCCATCATTTTCGTCTAGGGCTAAACTTAAAACTCAACTCAATGAATTTTTTTTGTTGAAATACTTGTTTGTGAATGTTGATGTTGGAGATGACATGACATCAAATACCATTTTAAATATTTTCATTTTTATAATGCTTCATATAATGTGGTGAATGGAATTGACACCCATGCTGTAGCTCCTTTCACCCCTCACACGGACTTTGCAGACATACTCTCTCTCTCTAGAATGACTATTTATCAGTTTGCTCCTGAGGCCTCACTGATGCTCTTCCATTTACACAGACCAGTCACTCACAATACCAACACTTCCAGAGCTTAAACATGATGATTTACTCATCAGTAAGTGAAAAATAAAAGAAAAAACTAGGCAGCAAGCCTAGGTAGCAAGCATTCATTGAGCACTAATATGTGCTAGGCATTGTTTTAAGTTCTGGGGACATAAAAATAGAAAAAAAATGCTGTTCCTGCTTTTAAGGGCCTCACATTCAATGAGGAAGGTATTAGGTAAATAGCTGTACATATAAGATAGGTAAGAACATATGGAAGGGAAAAAGGGTTGATTTTGGGGAAAGTCTCTTGCAGAAGACAGAATTTCAAATGAGTCTGGGGAGAAGGTAAGGAAGTTAAGGGATATAAGTAAAGAGAGAGGGAATATGAGTTTGTAATAAAAATTACAGTGACAGGATGTGCAAGAAATGGAATGTCACGTGTAAGAAATGTTGAATAGGCCAGCGTAGTTGTATTGTAGAGGACATGGAGTGAATTAAAACATGAGAAAACTGAAAGGGCAGAAAGGCATGCATTTATAAAAAACAGATGGAAGAATAATAAATACCTCACAATTCACACATAAACCTGGGGGACATTTTCCAACCAACGCATTCAATTTCTGCAAGGAACATTGGCCATGCACAGAAATCTTGAAAGGAAGCACGTCTTTGAGGAAAACACATGCACTTAGGATAGCTCACCACTTTTGACTGCTTTTTTTGAAGGCTCCACACTTTTCATAAGTATCTGAGCTTTCATCCCAATTCCAACTTGGAATATTTTTATCCATAGACCAAGATATCCCTTCTTTTGAAGAATTGAGTTATCTATATTGATCTTTTAAAAATATAGATCACAACTTTAGAGTTCAGCAGGTAAGAAGTCACTTGTTCATCGTCTCTAACTCTGTCTTTCTCTCCTGTATCACACCCATAGCCTTACAAATAATTGTGCTGGCTGTCAACACAACAAATTCATTGTCTCTTTGCTTACTCTGTGGGGTTTCCTTGATTGTTTCTTCCCCACTCTGAAACTTTCAGTATGCAACCCTGCTTCGTTGTGAATTTAAATATCATCACCGATTTGTCTGTGCCAGAAAACTAACTTGGTTCCACCAAAAAAAAAAAATCTAGAATTATTACAACATACAGAATGCCAATACATATATACAACTTAGGTAACTTTCTTTTGATTAGTATAATAGGAACAGGAAATAAATAGAAATGTGTATACAATTATACTGGGGAAATCAAGTAACTATGGACTTTCCAAGACCTAGATCAAGGATTCTTAACTGTGTGTGTGTGTTTGTGTGTGTATGTGTGTGTGTATATGTGTGTGTGTTTTGGACCACTTTGGCAATCTAGTAATGTATGTCTAGGAATCCTTCCTCAGAATCTTTTTAAATGCATAAAATTAACACAAAGGATTATAAAGGCAACCAATTATATTTTTAAACAATTTATTATTTAGCAGTCACTTCTGTTTGAATTTTGAGTTCCAAATTCTCTTCCTCCCTCCAATCCCTCCCCCACTCACTGAAAAGGTGAAGCAAAATTATATGAGTTTTACACGTGAAATCATCCAAAATATATTTCCACATTAGCCATGTCACCAAAAATGAGCAAAAACAAATAAATAAAGTGAGAAAATAAACCTCGATTTGCACTGAGTTCATTAGTTCTGTCTTTGGAGGTGGATAGCATTTTTTTTTTCATCATGAATCCTTTGAAATTGTCTTAGATAATTGTATTGCTAAGAGTAACTAAGTCTTACAGTTGATCATCATTACTGCTACTGTGTACGATGATCTCCCAGTTTTTCTCACTTCACTTTGCATCAGTTCGTATAGGTCTTGCCATGTCATTACTGTTGTTGCTTTTCTGAAACCTTACACCATTTTTTATAGCACCATAGTACTCCATCACAATCATATATCACAACTTGTTCAAGCATTGATAAGCAATCTTCAATTTCCAATTTTTTGTCAACATATGCTGCTGTAAATGTTTGTACATACAGACTTTGATCTCTTTGGGAGACAGACCTAGTAGTAATATTGCTGACTCAAAAGTATTCATAGTTTATAACCTTTAATCCTAAATTGTTCTCCATAATAGCTGGACCAGTTCACAACTCCACCAACAGTTTATTAGTGTCCTTATTTTTGCTTGTCTCTTCCAGCATGTCATTTCTGATAAATATGAAGTGGCAACTCAGAGTTGTTTTAATTTGAATTTCTCTAATCAATAGTGATTTGGGGCATTTTTCCATATGACTGTATACAGTATTGATTTCTTCTGGAAAATGCCTGCTATATTCTTTAACCATTAATCAATTGAAGAATGGCTTTTATTTTTATAAATTTGATCCAGTTCCATATACATATATACACATGTATATATGTATATACCCACACACACACATACACACACACACACATATATACACACACATATACATATACACACATCTAAAATGAGGTGTTAGAAAAGCTTGCTATGAAATGTTTTGATTATAATATCTTTTAGCAAAATGTAATTTCCCTGATTACATATTTGAATTAGATCTATTTTTGCTTTTGTTTTGTTTGAGGTCATGTTTGATATTCCTGCCCTTTTTACTTCAGCTGAAACATAATAGATTCTGTGTCAGCCCTTTATTTTAACTCTGTGTGTGTGTGTGTGTGTGTGTGTGTGTGTGTGTGTTTCTGTTTCAGGTATGTCTCTTATAAAACAGTATATCATTAGATTCTGGTTTTTAATCCATTTTGTTATCTGTTTCCTTCCATTTTATAGGTGAGCTCATCCCATTCACATTTATAATTATTAAATGTGTATTTCCTCCCATCCTAAATTTCTCTCTCTCTCTCTCTCTCTCTCTCTCTCTCTCTCTCTCTCTCTCTCTCTCTCTCTCTCTCTCTCTCTGGCTCTGTGTCTCTGTATCTGTCGGTCTGTTTCTCTCTGTCTCTCTCCTGTCCTTTCTCAGAAGTCTGATTTGCTTTTTACCACTGCCTCTATTAATCTACCACCTTCCTTATATTTCTTTTTCCCTTCACCTCTTATTTTCCTGTTGGGTGAAGTAGATTTCTATACCCAGTTGAGGTTATATATATATGTATGTATGTATGTATGTATGTATGTATGTATGTATGTATGTATGTATCTATCTATCTATCTATCTATATTTATATATGTATATATTCTTCCCTCTTTGAATGAATTCCAATGAGAATGAGTTCAAGAACTGCCCACCACCTGCCCCTTCATTTCCCCCTCCACAGTAAAAGCTCTTCCTTGCATGCCTCCTTTATGTGAGAAAAATTTCCCCATTCTACCTCTCTCTTCCCCCTTCTCCTAGACCCTCTTTATTATCCTACACTTTTTTCTGAGTCATCCCAACATTATCAATTCCTTCTCATGCCTTTTTTTCTAAATAACCTAGGAATGATAAAGTTCTTAGTAGTTACATGTATCATCTTCCTATGTAGGAAAGTAAACACTTTATCCTGTGTTTGCCTTTATGAATTCTATCTCTTGTTTACCTTTTTAATCTTCCCTTGAATCTTATATTTTAATGTAAAATTTTCTGTTCTGGTTTGGTCTTTTCATTAGGAATGTTTGAAAGTCCCCTATTTCGTCAAATATCCATTTCCCCCTGAAGGATTATACCCAGTTTTGCTGGGTAGGTTATGCTTGTCTGTAATCCAAGCTCTTTTGTTCTCTGGGATATCTTATTCCAATCCCCTCCACTCCTTTAACATGGATGCCACTAAATTGTGTGTCATCCTGACTATGGCTTCTCAATATTTGAATTGTTTCTTTTTGGCTGCTTGCAATATTTTCTCTTGGTATGGGAGCTCTGGAATGTCGTTATAACATTCTTAGGTGGTTACATTTGGGGATATCTTTCAAGAGGTGATCAGCAGGTTCTTTCAATTTCTATTTTACTCTCTGGATCTAAGATATCAGGGCATTTTTTTTTATGATTTCTTGAAAGATGATATCGAGCTCCTTTTTGGATCATGGCTTTCGGGTAGCCCAATACTTCTTCAATCATCTCTTCTCAATCTATTTCCCATATCAGTTGTTTTTCTAACAAGATATTTCATATTTTTCTTTTTTTTATTCTTTTGGCTTTATTTTATTGCTTTTTTAATATCTCATGGAGTCATTCATTTTCTCTTGCCCAGTTCTAATTTTTAAGGAATTATTTTCTTCAGGGAGTTTCTGTACCTCTTTTTAGATTTGGCCAATTCTGTTTTTTGAGAAGTTCTTTTCGGTGAAATTTTGTGCCAATTTCTAATATTTGACCAATTTAGTTTTTTAAGGCACTATTTTCTTCAGTATTTTTTGTGCTTCTTTTATCTTTAGGTCAATTATTTTTTAAGTTGTTATTTTCTTCTGTATTTCTGTACCTCTTTTACCAAGCTGTTCATTCTCTTTTCATAATTTTCTTGCATAATTCTCATTTCTTTTCCTAGTTTTCCATCTACCACTGTTATCTCTTTCTTTAACTCTTCCAGAAATTATTGTTGGGTTTGGGAATAATTGGCATTTTCTTTGAAGTTTTTGTTTATAGCTATTTTTACATTTTTATTTTCTTCTGAGGTTATGTCTTATTCTTCCTTGGAACCATGGTAGCTTTTTATGACCACATTTTATTGTTGTTGTCTTTTGCTCATTTTCCAACCTATTTCTTGACTTTAATCTTTATGCTAAAGGTGGACTCTGCTCACCTGGCCATGGGGTTCATTTGTGATGCTGCTTTCAGAATTGGTTCTGGGGGTCTGCAAGATTTTGGTGCTTCCAAGGTGGTATGATCCAGGGGAGAGATATGGTTACCATTTTCCTTCTCTTCATTCTTGTCTTTATTCAAGAAAGATCTCTACTCTTCTTTAGCTTAATCTGTAGTTAGGCTAGTAATCTTGGCCCAGGAACTGTGGTCAGGTTTCAAGATTTTCTGTAGCCATAAGCACTGGCACTCCTTTCTGTCTTGGAGTTCCAGAATTTGATTTGAAGAGTTATTATAAAGTTGTTTGGAGGGGAATACTGGGTTGAGTTGAGACCTGTTCTCCACCATCTTGGCTCTGCCTGAAACTCAGCTATGTTGTTACTGTTTAATTATTCAGTTATGTCTGACTCTTTGTGATACCATGGAATATAGCACAATGTGATCATTTATTCTCCACTGTCTCTCAAAGTCTGTCTGAATTCATGTTTGTTGCTTCCATGACTCTATTTATCTGCCTCATTCTCTGCTATCACCTTTCCTTATGTCTTCAGTCTTTTCCAACATTAGTGTGTTTTCCAGTGAGTCATGTGTTTTCATTATGTGGCCAAAATATTTAAATTTCAGCTTCACTGTTTTATTTGCCAGTGAATAGTCTAAATTAATTTCTTTAAAAATTGACTGATTTGACATCCTTTTCATCCAAGGGACTCTCAAAAGTAGTCCCCAACACCCCAATTTGAAAGCACTCATTCTTCAGTGCTCAGTTTTCCTCATAGCCCAACTTTAACAATCATATATTACTACTGGAAAAAACCAGAGCTTTAGCTAGACAGGCCCAACCATCTGACCATAGTTACCAGAGGGGGAAGCACTGACATCTGGTTTCTCAAAGCTGGGGGACTCCTTAGCAGCTTCCCAGAGTCCTCATCTGGTGAAACAAACACTTTCAGTCAACAAACCCCAAAATAAAACCCATACCTCAAAGTCTTTATACACTTTTTAGAGCCAGAGGGCATCGCTTCCCTGGAGAACCAGTGCCACATTAACAAAAGGTGTGGACCTTCCTACAAATCTTCCCAGGCCTGACAATGGATGGAAAGATCCTCCTTAATCACATTATTAAGATGTACTTTTAGTAAAACAAAAACAGAAAAAGGTCCTAATTTGATTGCCATTATACTCCTTTACTTTCTTGGAAGGTAAGATTAATTTTTACATCCCATTGCCTGTATATCTTATTTCCGAGTTGCATGTAAAAACATTTTTTAACATTTGTGCTTAAAACTCTGAGTTCCAGATTCTTTCGCTTCTTCCCTCCCCAACCACCCTCACTGGGACAGCAAGCAATTCAACATAGGTTATAGAGTGTAGTTATGCAAAACACTTCCATAATGGTCATGTTGTAAAAGATTAACTATATTTTCTTCCATCTTATTCTGCTCCCACTTATTCTTTTTTATCCTTTGAAGCTGTCCATTTTGAAAAGTGTTTGCATCTGACTAACCTCTCCCCCAATCTACTCTTCTTCCTATCATTCCCCCCACACACCTTATCCTCTCCCTCCTTAGTTTCCTCTAGGGTAAGATACCCAATCAAGTGTGTATATTATTCCCTCCTTAACCCAAATCTGATGAGAGTAAAGTTCACTCACTCCTCCCTATCATTCATCCATCCCATTCATTCACCTCCCCATCCATTGTGAAACCCTTTTCTTGCCTCTTTTATGTTAGATAATTTACCCCATTCTATCTCTCCCTTTCTCCATCTCCCAATATATTCCTCTCTCTTACCCTTTTATTTTTGTAGATATCATCTCTTCATATTCAACTTATCTATCTACCTATCTATCTATCTATCTATCTATCTATCTATCTATCTATCTATCTAATTTCCTCCAACTACCCTAATACTGAAAAAGGTCTCATGAGTTACAAATATCATCCTTCCATGTAGGAATGTAAACATCTCAACTTTACTAACTCCCTTATGATTTCTCTTTCCTGTTTACCTTTTCATGTTTCTCTTGAGTCTTGTATTTGAAAGTTAGATTTTCCATTCAGCTTTGGTCTTTTCAGCAAGAATGCTTCAAAGTCCTCTATTTCATCAAATGTCCACTTTTTTCCTCTGAAGGATCATACTCAGTTTTTTTTGGATAGATGATTCTTGGTTTTAATCCTAGATTCTCTGACTTACAGAATATCATGTTCCATGGCCTTTAATCCCTTAATGTAGAAATTGCTAGATCTTGTGCTTTCTTGATTGTCTTTCCACAATACTCAAATTGTTTCTTTCTGGCTGCTTAAAATATTTTCTCCTTGACCTACAAACGCTGGAAGTTTGGTGAAACATTCCTAGCAGTTTTCCTTTGAGGATCTCTTCCAAGAAATAATCCTGGTTCTAGAATATCAGGGCAGTTTTCCTTGATAATTTCGTGAAAGGTGATATCTAGGCTCTTTTTTTGATCATGGTAGTCTAATAATTTCTATATTATCTTGCCTAGATCTATTTTCCAGGTCAGTTATTTTTTCAATGAGATAATTCAAATTGTGTTGTATTTTTTTCATTTTTTGGGGTTTGTTTTATAATTTCTTGATTTCTCATGAAGTCATTAGCTTCCATTTGCTTCATTCTAATTTTGAAGGAATTATTTTTTTCAATGAGTTCTTGGATCTTCTATCCATTTGGTCAATTCTTCTTTTTAAGGTATTCTTCTCCTGACTGGCTTTTTGGACCTCTTTTGCCATTGGGGTTAGTCTATTTCTTAAGGTGTTATTTTCTTTGGTAATTTTTGCATCTCCTTTAGCAAGATGTTGACTTTTTTTTTTTTTAAGATTTTCTTGCATCACTCTCATTTCTCTTCCCATTTTCCCCTCTGCTTCTCTTACTTAGTTTTCAAAATCCTTTTTGAGCTCTTAAATGGCCTGAGATCAATTCATATTTTTCTTGGAGGCTATTGATGTAGGAACTTTGACTCTGTTGTGTTCTTCTAGTTGCATGTTTTAATCACCTTTGTCACCAAAACAAAATTCTATACTCTGAGTGTTTCTTTTTTAAAATTTTTTATGCTGTCTGCTCATCTTCCCAGCCAGATACTTGATTTCTATCTCTTTGCCAAGGTGGAACTCTGCTTCTAGTGAGCGTGTGGTTGGGAGTGCTTGTAGTGTCCCAGGCTTCAAGGGTTTTGTATCAATTGCTCAGTCTTCACTGTCTACCAGCCCAGAGCTTCAGAAGCAGCTGCTCCTGTTGCTATCACTACTGCTGCTGCTGCCACAGCCACTAACTCCCCACCCTGGGACTGGGGTCAGACACAAGTTGGACCATTCTCCTCTTTCAACCAGGTCCCACAGAGTTTTCCCACCCAACTTCTATGCATCTTTGGTGTTTGTTGATTGAGAAGTCTGGAAACTCCTACAGCTGCCAGGGATTCAGTCCTCCGAGGACTGCTACAGATCTGTCCAAGATGGTGCAACCCACTCCAGTCTGCTCTCCTCTCCCAACCCAGTGCAATATAACCTTCCTGTCAAGCTTCTAGGTTGTCTTGAATTGGAGATTTGTTTTGCTCCATCTTTTTGTGGTTTCTGTAGCTCTAAAATTTGTTTTGAGTCATTTTCTACAGATATTTGGAGGATTTGGGGGAGAGCTCAAGGAAGACCCTATTTTAATCCACCATGTTGGCTCCACCCCAACAATAATTGTTTTAAGTTCATAGACTCCAGGTTAAGAATGCCTGATGCAAAATTATCTGGGGTTAACCTCAATTCACAAGCAACCCATTTGATTTTAAAGTAACAGGGCCATGATCATTTTGCTAATCCCCATGGCAGTAATCACCTTTCTTCTTCCATATAATTCCCTCCTATCACTTTATTCCAATAGACAAGTAATAGGACAATAAACACAATGAATTTGCCAGCTTTTTTGTTGCACCAGAACATTGTACAAATAATAGCAATCCTCTCAGAGGGAGTGGAGTGTGACCTAGCAAGATGTGATCTCCAGGTTCTAATAGTGGGTCCTTTATTCTTCCTGGAGCTGGTTGTTGTTTTATCTTTCTCATTTCTATTTTAATGTGTGATTGGCAGCTTGTAGTATTTTTCTGAAAGTATTGTTTCCAATTCATGAGGGCTGTATTTGTTGTCTTTGGCATGTTTCCAGGCATCTACTGGGGCAATTCCATAGACTAACTGAAAAAGTGTGCTTCTTACTCGTTAACAAGCATTTATTCAACATTTGTCCCAGACATTGTGCTATACAATGGGGATACAAAGAAAAGCAAAAAATAATCTCTGCTCTCAAGGGGTACACAGTTTAATGGAGGAGATAATATATAAACAGATATATACAAAGAAGATACATACAGGACAAATTGAAGGTAGTCTTAAAGGGAAGGAGCTAATTAGTCCTGAATGATTCCTCCCTCTTTTTATTTTGCAAATGCTGCCACCAGACTCAGTCCTACTGTAGGTGTGAAATATTATTGCATATAGAATTTTAATGCCCTGCTTAGTATTAGTTAGTCCTAAAGTCAGTTTTGCCCCCACTTAATAGTATTCTATTTTTTCTAATTACATATAAAGATAGTTTTCAACTTTCATTTTTATAAAATTTTGAGTTCCAAATTTTTTTCTCCCTCCCTCCCCACTCCTCTCCCCAAGATGGAGAGCAATCTGATATAGGCTATACAAGTGCAATCATATTAAATGCATATGCACATTAGTCATGTTGTGAAAGAGGAATCAGAACAAAAGGAAAACCATGAGAAAGAAAAGCAAACAAACAAAAGTTAAAATAGCATTCTTTGATGTGCACTCAGACTTCACAGTTCTTTCTCTGGATGTAGGTAGTGTTTTCCATCATGAGAATCAAAAATCAGTTTTTAAGCACTTAATGTCTACCAAGCTTTTCACTGAACACTGGGGATATAGTACAGGCAAAAAAGCAGTCTGTGCCCTCAAAGTGTTCACATTCTAATGAGGAAAACATCATGTAAGTAATAAACCATTCATAAGATTTATAAAAACAGATGAATGGTAACCTCCCTGGGGAAGGCCCTAGAAGCTAAGAAGACCAGGACATACCTGATATCAAGATTTGAACTGACTCTTGAAAGAAACAAAAGAAGTTGTAAATAAGTAAGGAAAAAGAATTGGAAGTAAGAAGGACCAACATTCTGGGCATGGAAAAATATTAAGAGAAAAAATATGGAATATATTGTGTAAAAACAGCAAGTATAGATCGGCATAGCTCTTTTGTATTGTATTCATGAAGAGGAAGAAGTGAAAGAAGACTGGAAAGGTAGGAAGGGGTTGGTTTCTTAAATGCAAGGAAACTTTATATTTAATCTTAGAGGTCATTGAGAGTCATTAGAGATTATCTAATATGTCTATGCTTTAAGAAAATCATTTTGGTAGATGAATAGAGGAAGAATTGAAGTGAGGAGAGATTTGAGACGGAGATAAATTAGAAGGCTATTGCAGTAGTTTGAGTAAGAATTCATGAGTGGTTGAACTAGAGTAGTGACTGTGTGAGTAGAGAGAAGGATACATATAATGAGAAGTGTTGTGAAGGTTGAAATGAAAAGATTTTGTGAGCAAGAGCAAGGAATTAAGGATTACACCAAGGCTGTGAACTTAGGTGAGTGAGAGAATGGTACTGCTCTCACTAGGAAAGGGGAAGGGATTGAGAAAAGATGATGAATTATGATTTGGCCTTGTTGAAGTTGAAATGCCTATGCGATGACTATTTTGAGATTCTAAAAGGTAGCTATTGATATCCATTGAAGCTAAGGAGAGAAACTAGAGCTAGATTTACAGACAGGGGAATCAATTGAATAGAGATGATAATTGAATCCATAGAATTTTTTTCATCAAGAGGATGTTCATCAACTAGGGAATGGTATATGAATGTAAAGAAATATCATTGGTAGAAAATGGCATACACACATACATATAGGTGTGTGTGTATATATATATGTATATATGCTATAGCTATCTATCACTTAGAATGGTATATGTATAGGCATATATATATATATATATAGTATATTATCTGTCTACTTAAATTAGGACATATGAATGTAATGAAATGCAATTACACTATACGAAAGGAAAAGATAGTTTCAGACAGACCTGGTAAGACTTACATAAACTGATATAGAGTAAAGTATTCAGAAACAGAACAGTTGTAGAATATCATATTATAAAAATTAACAATTTTGGAAGACTGAAGAACTCTAATCAATGCAATGACTAACCATGATTCTAGAAGACTAATTATGAAGAATGCTATCCCTCTTCTTGACAGAGAAGTGATGGACTAAATATGCAGAATGAGTCACATGTTTTAGATGTGACCAATACAAGAATTTGTTTTACTTGACTGTGCTTATTTGTTAATAGATTTTCTTTTTTTTAGAAAAAAATAAATGCTTGTTAATTGAAATGAAATAACTAAAAGAAAAAAAAGGAATCAAGTGAGAAAATATAGAACAACAAGTGAAGAGGGTTGATGAAAAATTCATGAAGGATATCCATGTTTAGTAAGTATGAAATCAATGAAGAACTAGAAAATGAAACTAAAAAGGATCAGTTTTATAGAGGAGAAAGAGTAGAGAGCAATGTTACAAAAATCTAGAGAGAAGAGAACATATAAGAAGAGTAAGTGAGCAACACTATCTAATGCTGCAGAGAGGTCAAGAAGTATCAGGATTGAAAAAGTGCCATTAGATATGCCAATTAAGAGAACACTGATTACTGTAAAGAGGGCAGTTTCAGTTGAGCAGTTAGGTCAAAAGCCAGACTGAAGAGGGTTTAGAAATGAGTGAAATGAGAAAGTGGAGACGATACCTATTGCAGATGGCCTTCTCCTCCCTTTTCCCCCTCTTTTTGACTGTTTCTTCTCTGTCTCCTTTGCAGAATCTTCATTCAGGTCATATCCTTAATAGTGGATATTCCCCGCAGCTTTGGGCTGGCACCTTTTCTCTTCTCTTTTGTATGGTGGGAACATGAGTCTGAGAATGTGACCTATAGCATCACAATTATTGTAAACAGTAAAACAGCTCCCAAGAGAAAATTCACATTATCCAGAGGCCAGACCCTCATGAGCTTCAGTGTAGCTACTGGGAAATGCAGAAATATCCCACCAGACTTAAGCACAAGTCAGACACTACTACCAGGACCCCAGTTCAGCACTGAGTAAACTGCTGGACCTCTACTGCCTCTAGCAGTGTAAACCAATCCTCACCCCATGCCCTCAGTGTAGAACCAGATGCAAGAGTATCCTGTAGGTCTCAGAGCAACATCACTGCAGCACCAGGTAAACAGCCAGGACCGGCAGTCATTAGTACAAGAAGCCTGAAACATTTCCCCTTCTGCTTCAGATGTAGAGCTCAAACTAAAAGGAAAAAGCCCCTCCACCCCCCCCCAAAGATGAGCAAAAACAGTCACAACGTAAAAGCAATCTGACCATAGAAAGTTGATCTCATACACACCAGCATATCAATACAGAGGAAAGCAGCAACAACATAGAAAACATATTCAAGCTGCATAAGAAACCAACAGAAATAAATAGCAGCCCTCCCTCTATTCACTTATTTTGTGAAGAGAAAGACCAAGCTCAGAAACTCTTGTCTCTCCATCTCCCCATGTCTCAGTACTCTCCACTTTCTATCAGTAGAACTGTTTGGTTTGAACTCCATGGAATATAACATCCCTGAGCCAGGTATTCCTGGTGGCCCACCCCACTTCCCTTCACTTTCTAGCTTCCTTTTGTGTATTGCCTTCCCCCATGAGATTTTATGCTCTTTGAGGGCAGAGAATTTCTTTTCAAAATTTGTATTCCCAGTGTTTAGGACAGTGCCTGGCATCTAGAAAATGATTAGTAGATGTTTATTGAATTAAATTGAGCAGTAGCCGTACTAAAAGAAAACTTTGGAGACCAATTGCTTGGGATTCAGCTTGAATAAGAGAAGAACGGAGATCACACTGAGGATACTTATCCCCTGACCCCCAAAAAGAGGAAAACAAGCCTCTGAGGAAGGAAAAGGGACTTAGATTAGGCCAAAGGAAGAACTTCCCAATAAAGAAGATCATAAGACCTTGTAATGGATGACCACAGGCCATGTGTAAGGTACTTGCTTTCCTTGATAACTTTTATATAGTGTCTGGAACACAGCAAATGCTTAATAAGTGCTTACTGACATGACTTTGGGGCTGTCTTGACTAGACTAGAGATTTGATCTCTGATTTTCTTAGCATAAGGGACATTAAAAAGAGGAAATTCCTATTAACACAAGTAGGTACTCCCTCTGTAACTTACAGTAGTCTTAGAGAGATGTCTAGGTACTGAGATGATAAGTGACTTCCCTATTAAGAATGGGCAAAAGTATTTTTGATTGAAATATTTTGGGGCTAGTTCTGTCTGGAGGTAGGAAAAACTCATAAAATATGTAGAGCTGTAAAGTACTCAGAGGTCAATTAGTCATTGTCTAGATAGGGAAACTGAGGACCAGAGAGATTTAATGACCTATGTAAGGTAAAATAATTAGAAGTATCTGAACTTACTTGTTAAGGGTCTGGGTACAGAAGTAGAAAGCAAAAAGAAGAGAGAGAAGGTAAGAATTAGAGAGGGAAGGAAAAAAGGAACAAAAAATTAGACAAGAAAAAGGAAATGAAGAAAGGACATATCAGTAGAAAAAGGAATATAAGCAGTGGATTTGGGGCCCCCCTGCCAAGTTTCCCTTCTTTACTCTCATGCTGGGTTTGAGTGCTAATATAGATTTGTACAACTGAGTAAAACAGAGAAGTGTTCTACTACAGTGATGTGTAAACTTGAGTAAAAGCTGAGCCTCACTCTATTTTCAAGAGCCAATGTTTTTCTGGGACCACTCCTACTCCATGCTTCAAAAATAAACAACACCTTCCTGGGTCAGAAGTGGGTTGTCATTTGGAGAGAATCCTATTTTGCTTCTGAATTATTCTAGTTTCCAGAACTCAGTTTTCTATCTTCACATCTTATTATGGAAAGGGAAAATTTTCCTTGATTCCTTTCTGAAGGTCCACCACTACCTTTTTGTGAACCTGGGAGAAGAAAGTACTTTATTTGAGAATAAGCATGTTTCAAAGGTCAGTGAGAAAGCTCTTTCACCTGGGTGAGATGGGAGCATGGTGCAGGCCCAGTCCCAGTACCAGGGTGACAGCAGACATTGTGGTAGCATCATCCACTTTTGGAGCCCTCACTGCAAAGACTCTGGGGAAATTGAGCAGCTGATCTGTGTATCAGCCCTGAGTGGTGGTCCTGGGGTGAGGAGAAGCACTGGTGTGGTAGAGATGGTAGAGGCTCTGGAGAGGGAATCCTACCCACACATCCTGGGCAGAAGAGTGCTTATGGTTGCTCACAGACCAGAGAGCAGGAATAAATTCCTCTCCCTTGATTGTGCCACCTTGGAGGAACTGAGAACTTACTAGTCCTGCGAGTATACCCAAAGGACTCAAAAGTCAAGTAATTGGCTGGGAAAATGCCCCAAAAAGGGGGAAAAATAAGACTATAGAAGGTTACTTCCTTGGTGAACAGGTATTTTCTTCCATCCTTTTGGATGAGGAAGAACAAAGCATACCATCAGAAGAAGACATCAAAGTCAAGGCTTCTACATCCAAAACCTCCAAAAAAATATGCAGTTGTGTAGGCCATGGAAGAGCTCAAAAAGAATTCTGAAAATCAAGTAAGAGAAGTGGAGGAAAAATTGGGTAGAGAAATGAGAGAGATGAAAGAAAATCATGAAAAGCAAGAAAACAGCTTGCTAAAGGAGACCCAAAAGAAATGCTGAAGAAAATAACACCCAAGAATCAAGATAAATGTCACCATTTGATAGGTCTGTGCAAGGTACTAGAAAGAGATATAGAATAATTTCTGAACCTCCAAGTACAATGGGAAAATATAAGCATTCCCACTCTGTCCCTGCATCCACATCCCAGGAAACAGAGATAGACTACATAGACAGGGAATAGATGGACAGAACTCTACATCCTGGGAAAAGAGAACCAAAGAATAGAAAGGAAGTAAGACTAGGAAAGCTTCCTGGAGAAGAATAATTTGGAGTAGGGGTGTGCAGAGAAGAATGAAGTCTTGTAAAGATAGAGAAGGCATCCTGAGGAGGAAAAGAATACATGCAAAGATCTGGATTGTGGAGAAGGGATAGAGAGATTGAGCATATTTGCTTACTTGGAACAGAGTTAAAAGTGGACAATCATAGGGACTGAAGCAAAATCAAGAACTGTGTGTGTTGTGGGGGAGGTGCTGTGTGTATGTGCATGTAGGAATTGTGAGTCATTTGTTAACTTCTCATCTTAGTGATAAGTTCAACAAAACATCAGGGAACAATAGCTGTAGTAGCAACAAGAATGGGATCTTGAAAAAATGCAGTTTATTGTATAGAGAATTGCACTGGACTTGGAGTCAGGAAGACCTGAATTCAGATCCTGCTTCAGACTTTTACCAGCTTTGTGATCCTGGGTAAGTCACTTACCTTCTTTCAGCCTTTGTTTCTTCATGTGTAAAATGGGATAACAATACCACCGACTTCACAGAATTGTTGTGAGGATCAAATGAAATTATATTTATAAAAGTGCTTTTCAAACCTTGAAGTGCTTCATAAATGCCTGAGTATTATTATTATTATTATTATTATTAGCTGCTTATGAAATTTTGTGCTTACATCATTAAATATTAGTTAATTAACTTCCTTTAGTCACATTCTTTTTGAGTCGATATTTCTGTTGAGGAGAGACGACTCTGGAGGTGGGCATTGGTAGGTGAAGCTAATTGAGCATTAGCAAAATCTCACTTTCCTACACACCCATAGAATAAAAAAATGAGTTGGAGAAGATTTCAGAACTTATCTAGTTTAACCCCTAATATGAGGCAAAAATTCTTTTTATAATAGCCCTAGGAATTGGTTATTCGATCTCTGCTTTCATACTTCTAGTGAAGGAATAAATCATGCCTCTCTAACACAAGAAACCTGAGCTAAAGGCTAGGAAGAAAATGAAGATACATGATCATTATTCTCATGGAGTCCAGTTTTCTTGTGTGTACACAGTCAGGATATAGTTAGAGATGGAGACACAGGCATAAACTCATCAAGAAACTCTTGACGTTAATGCTTTTACAATCCCATTCTAAATCTGGATGGTTTTAATTGTTAGTCAGTTCTTCCTTACATTGAGCTAAAATCTGTCTCCTTGCAAAAGCAGAATGAGTTTCATCCCTTATGCTAATCTTGGAGAGTTGGCAAACCAACATAAGCTTTAAGGGAAAGGTATTGAAATAACTTGGTCCTATGAACCCAGATTCTAATGAAGTACATCACCAATGTCTCATTGTAGTCTGATGGAAATTCTGAGTTCTCCAAGGTAATGTCACTAGAGGACAGACTATGATATGTTGTACCAAATTGGAAAAACTTGGAGTAAAAGTCCAGTGGCAAAACATATATTTAGGACCTCATGAAACTTAGGAAGCATTATGGTGCTATGGAAAGGAACCTGGATCTGCAATCAGAAACCCTGGCTTCAAATCATCACTTTCCCATTTAGAATCAAAGATTTAAAACTGTAAGCAACCTTAGAGGTCACCCAATTCGCCCCATAGTTTTGTAGAAGAAATGAGGCCTATAGAGGTAATGACTTGCCAGAATTACACAGATAGCAAGTGTAAGAGTTAGGATTTGAATCCAGATCTTCTGATTGCAAAGCCTGGGCTCTTTTTTTTTTTTTTTTTTTTTTTTACTGTGCTGTTGCTTGTGTGATCTTGGGTAAGTAATTCATTTAACTTCTATGAGTTTTAGTTCATTTGTTTTTTAAAAAAGAGGTTAGACAAGAAAATCTCCAATATCCTTTCTATCTCTAAACACTATCCTATTAAAATATGAAATCCCAAAATGTGTCTGAATTGTGGAGCTAAAAAGCGTCATGGATCCAAGACAGTTTCTTCTTCATGGGAATCAGAAGGGTGAAACAGTAACAAATATGTCCAAAGGAGAGGCCTTCAAAAATTGTAGCAGCTCCCACCTACATCCATTTCTGACCAACTTCTGACCTGTGGGATATAGATGAGAGACATAACAGTCTTGCCGTGGGAACAACAAAGAGCAGACAGATTCAACATCAGAGACAGTGGAAAGAGAAAAGATTTGAATCAGAGAAACTTGATTCAAATCTGACTTCTGCCATTTAGTTATCTGAGTGATTTTTCAATTTAATTAATGTGTTTTGTTTTTATATCATAAAAATTTACAGATTCCCTTCATGTAAGGTCTCTCGTAACAAAGTAAACCAGTTAAGTCAAATTAAAATACAGTAAATTCATCTGAAAGTACATGCAACATCTCATACCTGTAGCCTCTCTTCATCTCATTAAAAATAACAACAAACAAATTTATTTTTCCCTTCTTTCCATACCTATCCTATTGGGATAAAAGGGCATATATTTTGAAATATACTTGTATAATCAAACAAAACAAATTCAACCAATACACAAAAATGTTTCATTCAATCCTAAATCTATCATCTCTTTGAACTGGAAATCATTGTTTCATCGTTGGCCCTCTGGAATCTTGCATGCTCACTATATTGATCATAGCTCTCACAACTTGCTTTTTTTTTTTTATTTAACTTTTAACATTTATTTTCACAAAATTTTGGGTTACAAATTTTCTCCCCTTTTATCCCCTCCCCCCCCAAACCCAAGCATTCTAATTGCCCCTGTGACCAATCTGCTCTCTCTTCTATCCTCCCTCTCTGCCCTTGTCTCCATCTTCTCTTTTGTCCTTTAGGGCCAGATAGCTTTCTTTACCCCTTAACCTGAATTTCTTATTTCCTAGTGGTAAGAACATTACAGTTGATCCTAACACTTTGAGTTCCAACTTCTTTAGCTCCCTCCCTCTCCACCCCTTCCTTTTGGAAGACAAGCAATTCAATATAGGCCAAATCTGTGTAGTTTTGCAAATGATTTCCATACTAGTTGTGTTGTATAGGACTAACTATATTTCCCTCCATCCTATCCTGTCCCCCATTACTTCTATTCTCTTATGATCCTTTCCCTCCCCATGAGTGTCGACCTCGGATTGCATTCTCCTCCCCATGCCCTCCCCTCTATCATCCCCCCCACCCTGCTTGTGCCCTTGTCCCCCACTCTCCTGTATTGTGAGATAGGTTTTCCTATCAAAATGAGTGTGCATTTTATTCTTTCCTTTAGTGGAATGTGAAGAGAGTAGACCTCATGTTTTTCTCTTGCCACCCCTCTTTATCCCTCCACTAATAAGTCTTTTGCTTATCTCTTTTATGAGAGATAATTTGCCCCATTCAATTTCTCCCTTTCTCCTCCCAATATTTCTCTCTCACTACTTGATTTCATTTTTTTTTAAGATATGATCCCATCCTCTTCAATTCACTCTGTGCACTCTGTCTCTATGTATGTGTGCGTGTGTGCATGTGTGTGTGTGTACTCCCACCCAGTACCCAGATACTGAAATGTTTCAAGAGTTACAAATATTGTCTTTCCATGTAGGAATGTAAACAGTTCAACTTTAGTAAGTCCTTTATGACTTCTCTTTGCTGTTCACCTTTTCATGCTTCTCTTCATTCTTGTGTTTGAAAGTCAAATTTTCTTTTCAGCTCTGGTCTTTTCATCAAGAAAATTTGAAAATCCTCTATTTCATTGAAAGACCATTTTTTCTCCTGAAGTATTATACTCAGTTTTGCTGGGTAGGTGATTCTTGGTTTTAGTCCTAGTTCCTTTGACTTCTGGAATATCCTATTCCATTCCCTTCGATCCCTTAATGTAGAGGGTGCTAGATCTTGTGTTATCCTGATTGTATTTCCACAATACTTGAATTGTTTCTTTCTAGCTGCTTGCAATATTTTCTCTTTCACCTGGGAATTCTGGAATTTGGCCATAATGTTCCTAGGAGTTTCTCTTTTTGGATCTCTTTTAAGCGGTGTTCTGTGGATTCCTTGAATATTTATTTTGCCCTCTGGTTCTAGAATCTCAGGGCAGTTTTCCTTGATAATTTCATGGAAGATGATGTCTAGGTTTTTCTTTTGATCATGGTTTTCAGATAGTCCCAGAATTTTTACATTGTCTCTCCTGAATCTATTTTCCAGGTCAGTTGTTTTTCCAATAAGATATTTCACATTATCTTCCATTTTTCCAATCTTCTTGCTATGTTCTGTGATATCTGTCTTTCTCACAAAGTCCTTAGCGTCCATCTGTGCCATTCTAGTTTTGAAAGGACTATTTTCTTCAGTGAGATTTTGAATCTCCTTTTCCATTTGGCTAATTCTGCTTTTGAAAGCATTCTTCTCCTCATTGGCTTTTTGAATCTCTTTTGCCAATTGAGTTAGGCTAGTTTTCAAGGTGTTAATTTCTTCAACATTTTTTTGGTTCTCCTTTAGCAGGGAGCTAATCTGCTTTTCATGCTTCTCTTTCATCCCTCTCATTTCTCTTCCCAGTTTTTCCTCCACCTCTCTAACTTGATTTTCAAAATTCTTTTTGAGCTCTTCCATGGCCTGAGCCCATTGGGTGGGCTGGGACACAGAATCCTTGATTTCTGTGTCTTTGTCTGATGGTAAGCATTGTTCTTCCTCATCAGAAAGGAAGGGAGGAAATGTCTGTTCTCCAAGAAAGTAGCCTTCAATAGTTTTATTTCTTTTCCCTTTTCTGGGTATTCTCCCCAGCCAGTGACGACCTCTGAATATTCTCCTCACACCCACCTCACCTCCTGGTCCTCCCAGCCAGCGTTTGGGGACTGAGATTCAAATGCTGCTTCCAGCCTTAGGGCTTTTGGCAGGGGCAGGGCTGCTATTCAGTGTGAGAATTAAGTTCAGGTGGTCAGGTCGGGGCAGGGCCGCCTCTCAGGCTCAGTTTCCTCAGGGGGTTTATGTACAGACCTTCCACAATGGATCCAGGCTCCCGCCTGCTTGGGGAGCCCCTGTCTGCAGCCGCCTCTCAGCTTCTATCTACCCGGGGGGCCCGAGCCATGGGGGCACCCCACTCTCCTCTCAACCCGCCAAAGAGACTCTCTCACCGACCCCTGTCACCTGTGGGTGGAGGGGCTTGTGCCGCCACTGGAGATCCCGTCCCTGAAGCCTGCTTGGAACTGTACCTCTTGGAGCCGCGGCCGCCGCAGGTCTGGGCTGGGCTCCGCTTCTGCAGCGCGACGGACCTTTTGCGAGAGGTTTGCAGGTCCCTCTGTGGGTGGAGGGACCCGCGTGGCTGCTGGAGATCCCGTCCCCGTAGCCCGCTCGGATCTTTTCCTCACGGTGTTGCGGCCGCTGCAGGGCTGCCCTCTGCTCCCAGTCCCGGCGCCCAGTCTGCAGCGCGAAGGACCCCCGTGAGAGGTTTGCAGGTCTCTCCGGAACAGAAATCTCCCTCACTCCAATATTCCGAACTCTGGGTACAGAATTCACCATGAGTTGGTCCCCTCTAGCTGTTCCGTGGGTTGTGGGTTCGGAGCTATGTGTATGTGCGTCTTTCTACTCCGCCATCTTGGCTCCGCCCCCCCCTCACAACTTTCAATTTTGCTTGCTTTTATATCATTGGTATTGTATAAATCATTCTGGTTTTGCTCATTTTATTCTTCATTAGTCTAGAAAAGTCTTCAAAATTATTCTAGTATAAATTGTTCTTTTTCTGCTCACTTCATTCTGCATCTTTCCATGTCTTTTTGAAATCATCTATATCCTCATTTCTTACAACACAATAATATTCCATCACTTTCATACACTACAACTTATTCATAATAGGTTGGTTTAATTCACTACATACACTTTAACTAATTTATAATAGGAAGGTTTAAGAGGTTAAATGAAGTGTTTGAAATCTTCTTAGTTTCCAGATTGTTTTGTCACTACAAAGAGATATGCTATAAATACTTGTGTACCTAGAGAGCCTTTTCCTCTTTCATCTCCTTTGGGTATAGGCCTACGTCTTTGGCTTAGGACTTGTTGCAGAGTGAGAGAGGCATCAGACGGATATAGTTCTTTTAGTGACTACAGCTCTTTACTGAGTACAAATCAATTGAGAAGTTGGAGGACTGGTATGAGTTAAAGTGAAAGTGGATTTGGTGAGTGCTTATCCATCTGCTCACAGAAGATGGGGAGAAAATAAGAGGCTTTTCTGGGTTTTCTAGGCAGTTCTTTCTGAAAGAGTCAGTTGACCTGGTCTGGGTCAAGTACCTTATGGTATTCTGGAAAACCTCTCTTTATTCTGACATGTGGATGGGACTCTTGAACCTTACGAGGACCCAAGAGGAAAACTCTTGAATTTTGATGGCAGGAACTTTTTGGATTAGTTATGGTTTTTATAGGGTTGGAGGGGGTAATGGATTTTGGTTCTGCTCCTTTTAAGGGCTTCTAAGGGAGGAAATAATCCCCAGCAGGATGAGTGGATTCACAGCTGCTGAGATTATTCTCTAGGGGTTTCTTCTATCTTTATCTTAAGGCAGCACAGTAATGGTATAGCTGAGTTAAAGGGAATGTACTGTTTAGTAACTCTTAGTGTGTAAATCCAAAATGCTTTCCAGAATGGTTGTACCCATTCACAGGTATTTTCATATACATCAGTGTGTCCATTTCCCCAGTCCCTCCAATATATATTATTTTCTTTTTTGGTAATTGTTTTTTTGACACTCACTTATCTGTATGATCTGAGGTAAATGACAACCTCTCGTTCCATTTTCTCATCTGCAAAATAAAGAGGTTGAATGGTTTCTAAGGTCCCTTTCAGCACTCAATATATGATGAAACACAACTGAATCAATAGTGATAACCTGGTCATAGCTCATTTTCAGCCACAACAAGAATAAGAGAACACAATACAATGGGAAACATAAAGCAAAACTGAAAAAAATCAAAGCACTTCCAGAAGGATAAAAAAAAATCCCATAATTAAGAAGTGACCTTCAGTCCTCTCACCTCACTTCTGAGGACAGAGAAACTTCTTGATAGCCTCTTTCATGTCTTTGTTCCTCAAACTATAGATGATGGGATTGAGGAAGGGGGCAAGGACAACAAAGGTGATTGCAATGGCTGTATCCCAGAACACAGAATAGGTAGCCGAGAAACGCAGATACATGAGTGCCACGCTTCCAAAGAACAACAGAAAAACAGCAATGTGGGCTGCACAGGTGGAGAAGGCCTTGTGGCGCCCCTCAACTGAAGGAATACTCAGGATCACTAAGATGACCCGGAGGTAGGACAGGGCAATGACCAGGAAGGAGGCCAGGATCTCTGCAGCATGGATGGCATCTACAATGACTATTAGGGAGGTGTCTGTGCAGGCCAAATTTAGCACTGGGGTAAAGTCACAAAAGATCTGGTGAATCTGGTTGGGACCACAGAAGGGTAACGTGGAGATCCATACAATCTCAGGGAGCACAAGGAGGAAGCCACAGAGGCAAGAGCCAGCAGTGAGCTGGGCACACAGTCTAGGTGTCACAATAGTTGCATAGTGAAGGGGCTTGCAGATGGCAACATATCTGTCTATGGCCATTGCAGTCAGGAGGCAGCCTTCTGAGATCCCAAGAGAGTGAAAGAAATACATTTGCAGGAGGCACCCAGCAATAGAGATGGTCTTCTGCACACTGATCAGGTTGGTGAGCATCTTGGGGATGGTGGTTGTGGTGTACCAGATTTCCAGGAAGGAAAGGACGCTAATGAAAAAGTACATAGGGGTATGGAGCACTGCATCCAATTGGATGACAATAAAGATCACCAAGTTCCCGGTAAGGATGAATCCATAAATGAAGAGTAGAAGAATGAAGAGCAGGAGGCCTCCTTCCTCTAAATCAGGGAATGTAGAGAAGAAGAACTCAGTTATGTCTGTCTGATTCTCTTTCTCTGTCACTGTCTCTTGTGACATCTGCAAAAGTAGGAAAAAGAGAAATAGAAACTTGTAGAATAAGAATCTTGAATGTGAGAGCTGCTGCCCATTTAAAATATGCTGTTGCTAACCAAGCTGCATCTTTATCCTTCTTTTTCTTCTTAGCAGTCCTTCAAGTTGGCTTGTGAATCCTGATCTGTTATCACTTCCCTGGTCAAAGGATGCCCCAGGGAATTGGCTTTGAATACTTAAGTGCAATGCCTGGCACATAGTAATGGTTTGTTGATTGATTGGCATTAGAAACCATCCCCTCTATTGGGCCCTAAATGTTTATTTCAGGAACATTGTAGTGTATCATAACAATGATCAACACTTAACATTTATATAGCACTTGTTGTTTTAAAATGTATTTCCATCACCACAGCTTTGTGGTTTATGTAGTATAGATGCTATTATTCTCTATTATACTGATAGGGAAATTGAGAGATTAAGTGTCAAGGTTATACAGATAGTAACTGGTCAACCTGGACCTTATTCCTGGTCCTATAACTTCAGCTCCAGGTCTCTTAGCTCAATGCCATGTTCCTGTCTGCCCTACCCCTACTTTTCTACCATTTCCCCATCCCCCAGTCCAAGTTACTTGAAAAAGAGGTTTTTCCTAGAAGGAACAAAAATGAGATCCAACTATTTCTCCCATCTCTGAGTTTCTGAATACCACCCCCTCCCTTCAGCCCACCCACAACCAGCTGGGACCATTTTCTCATCTATTTTTAGCCTTATGTCATTGTTCTATCCCTTTCCCTTGGTCTCTGCTAGTTTGGAAAGTGATAACCCAAACTCATTTTCACCTAACTCTTCTCCCTAATACCAGCTCTGATGCTTAGAACTCTGGCTGGATCATCTGTTCTGACCTCTCTGTTTCCTAGCCATGTGCCCCATTTTCATATTAGACTGGGGAGCTCCCCAAGCCAAGTACTGTTTCTCCTTAGTCGCTTCTATTTCTTCCAGTGTCTTGGAAAGGATTCATTTTAATATGGTAGTTAAGGTTGACAGTTGCCCACACTGAGCCTAATCCCAGTTCTGTCTTGTATCAACTAGGTCAAGAACTCCACTGGCTGATGATCAGAAGTCGCTGAGTTTTGTTTTCTACTTGGGGCTGTTTCCCAAAATGAAAATAAATTACTATAATCATTTCTAAGGGAAAACATCTCTTTTGTGGCTGCCTTGTAGGAAGAACTTTTTTTATTAACCTTTTTTTACTCAGAGGGTCCTCTTCATAATCAAGGGAAGAGAATTATGTTGAAGGGAAATTTCTGCCCTGTAGATGCCTTGTGGGGAGAGCTTCACCAGTGACAATTAGAGTGAAGTACAGATTGCTTCTCAACCAAGTTAGTGGTGTTTAAATCACCATACAAGAAGACAACCCACCTGCATCTTTTTCCTAAACTAAAATAAATAATACAAACCTCTTACTTGGACCCTTCAACTCTTATAACTAGTCTATTTTTAGTCTCTTTTCTCACTAATTTATACCATTTAGCTTTGACAGAGTGATCATCCTTAAATCAGTTCTCTTCACATTACTGCCCCATTTAAAAACATTCATTGTCTCCTTATTATCTTTGGGATGAAGTGAAAACACAAAATTCACCACAATCTGGCCCTAATTTACTGAATTAACTTAATCTCTCATTATTCCCAAACTTGAGCCTTATGGTCAGCTTAAAATGTATACTTTCTCTCCCTCAAAATCCAATACTTACTAAAACTCTTTCATTCTATTTCTTTTGAAATATCTTCTAAGCTTCTGCCTGATGACAAACTACCCAGTTTTCTGGGTGCAGTAAAAACAACATTTGATGAAGCCTCCCTGATATAATACAGTACTTAGCCTACAACTTTTAAATGGTAATTCTCATCTCCTCTCTGGTATATTGTATTTTTAAGCTTCTCAAAGTAAAAAATCATGTCATTCATTTCTTTGTGGAGTATTATACCTTTCATCTATTGATGTTGATTTATAATTCTATATGATCATAAATTTAGAGGCAGACGAGATTTAAAGGTCAACTAGTCAACTGTTCTCTCTTCATTGTACATATAAGGAAATTGAGGCTCAGATAAGTTAAATGTTTTGTCCAACATCACACAGCTACTAAGTGCCAGAGGAAGGATTTAACCCAAGCCATCCAGATTCCAAGCCCAGCACTGTGTCATGGTATCTACTCTACTTTAAAACATTTTCATGTCTTTTATGTTACTTGATTGCCACAGATCATTGTTTTGTATTAGATCTTAAGACACTAGAATTGATAAGAATCTCAGAATTTGTCTAGTTCAACCTCTATATTTTATAAATAAAGAGACTGAGGATTAAGGAAGGGACTTAACTGAACCAAGGTCATACAACTGGTTAATAGTAAAGCCATTAGATCTACTATAGAGGAAAATGCTTTTTCCCATGTTAGCATGTCTCCACAACCTTTTGAGGTAGGAAGCACTGGTCCTACCATCTCTATGTTATTTTAAGAAAAGTGAAGTGGAGCCAAGGTGGCAGAGTAAAAGCAGGGATTTGCTTGAGCTCTCCCTCAAAGCCCTCCAAAAATGATTCTAAACAAATTTTGAGCTACAAAACCCACAAAATGACAGAGTGAAACAAATCTCCAGACTAAGACAACCTATAGGGTTGACAGGAAGAATATATCACACCAGGTTGGGAGAGGTGAGCAGGCTGGTGAGGCTGGAGCAGTTCTTAGGGGACTGAATCACTGGCAGATGTATCAATTTCCAGACTTCTCAACCCATAAATACCAAAAACAGCATAGAAAGTCAGTGGGAAAATTCTGGGGGATCTGGATAAAAGAGATATACACAGTCGGGCCCATCCCCAGGGCAGTGAGGATGGTGGGAGCTGGGCAGGCAGTGGCAGTGGGGATGGCAGTGGTAGCAGCAGCAGAGGCTGCTTTTAGGGCTCTGGGCACACAGACAGTGAGGGCTTGAGTGGCAGACACAAGATCCCAGAATCCTGGGACAGTACACCAACTCCCATTCCTACAGGAAGCAGAGTCCTACCTTGAGAAAGCAATGGATGAGTAAACAGTGTAAAAAAAAAAAACTCAGACTATACAATCTTACTTTGGTGAAAATGAAGATCAAAACATACAGCCAAAAAAGAAAACAATAAAGTCAAAGCTCCTACATCAAAAGCCTCCAAGAAAAATAAGAATTGGTCAGTGGTAATGGAAGAACTGAACAAAGGTTTTGAAAATCACATAAGAGAAGTAGAGGAAAAATTGGAAAGAAAAATGAGAGTGATGCGAGAAAATCACGAAGAATGAATCAGCAGCTTGCTAAAGGAGAGCCCCCCAAATACTGCAGAAAATAGCACCTTAAAAATAGACTAACCCAAAAGGAAAAAGAAGTCCAAAAATTTAATGAGGAAAGAAATATCTTTAAAAGCAGAATTAGACAAATGGAAAAGAAAGTCCAAGAGCTCACTGAAGAAAATAATTCCTTCAAAATTAGAATGAAATAAATGGAATCTAATGACTTTATGAGAAATCAAGGAATTACAAAACAGAACCAAAAAAAGGGAAAAAAAAGAAGACAATATGAAGTATCTCATTGGAAAACCACTGACATGGAAAATTGATCCAGGAAAGAGAATTTAAAAAAAATATTGGAGTACCTGAAATCCATGATCAAAAAAAAAAGCAGACATCACCTTTTAAGAAATTATAAAAAAAAAACTGCCCTGACATTCTGGACCCAGAGGGTGAAACAGATATTGAAAGAATCCACCAAATACCTCTTAGAAGAGATCCCAAAAGAAAAACTCCTAGGAATATTGTGGCCAAATTCCAGAGTCCCCAAGTGAAAGAGAAAGCAGCCAGAAAGAAACAATTCAAGCATTGTGGAAAGGTAATCAGGATAACACAAGATCTAGCAGACTCTACATTAAGGGATCAAAGGACTTGGAATATGGTATGTTGGAGGTCAGAGGAGCTAGGATTAAAACCAAGAATCACCCACCCAGCAAAACTGAGTATAATCCTTGAGGGAGAAAATGGATATTCACTGAAATAAAGGACTTTGAAGCATTCTTGATGAAAAGACCAGAGTTAAATAGAAAATTTGACTGTCAGATACAAGAATCAAGAGAAGCTTGGAAAGGTAAACAAGAAAGAGAAACCATAGGAGACTTATTAAAGTTGAACTGTTTACATTCCTACATGGAAAGATGATATTTGTAACTCATGAGACCTTTTCAGTATTAGGGTAGGTGGAGGAAACAGATAGAAAGACAGAAAAATAGACAGACAGAAGATAGATAGATGATAGATAGATAAACAGATAGATAGATAGATAGATAGATAGATAGATAGATAGATAGATAGATAGATAGATAGAGAGATGGAGGGCACAGTGTGAGCTGAATATGAAGGAATGATACCTAAAAATAAAATTAAGGGGTAAAAGAGGAATAAATTGGAAGAAGGAGAAAAGGAGAGACAGAATGGAGTAAATTATCTGACATAAAAGAGGTAAGACAAAGATTTCACAATGGAGGGGAAGAAGGGGGAGACGAGAAGGAATGAGGCAACCTTACTTTCATCAGATTTGGCTTAAGTAAGTAATAATATACACACTCAATTTGGTGTTTTCCCCTACTGGAAAATACGGGGGAGGGCTTAGGAGGGGGAATGATAGAGGGGAATAAAGATTGGAAGAGAGAGCAGTCAGAAGAAAACACATTTGAAAGGGGATGGAGTCAAAGGAGAAAATAAAATAAGTGGGAGGCCCAGATAGTATGGAGGGAAATAGAGTTAATCTTTCACAACATAACTATTATGGAAGTATTTTGCATAATGACACATGTATAAACTATATTGTATTGCTTGTCCTCTCAATGAGGGTGTGTAGGGAGGGGAAAAGGCAGAGAATTGGGAACTCAAAGTTTTAAAAACAAATGCTTAAAAATTTGTTTTTATATGCTACTGGGAAGTAAGATATACAGGCAGTGGGGTATAGAAATCTATCTTGCCCTTCAAGAAAGTGAAGGGAAAAGGAATAAGGAGGGGAATGACAAAGGTGAGGGCAGACTGGTGGAAGGGATAATCAGAAAGCATGCCATCTCAGGGTGGGAGGGAGGGAAGATATAGGGAAAAATTTGGAGCTCAAAATCTTGTGAAAACGAATGTTGATGACTAAAAAATAATTAATTAATTAATTTTAAAAAGGGAAAAAAAAAGAAAACTGAGACCCATAAGATTGAGATGACTTGCCCAAGGTTATACAATTAGTGAGTAAGGGAGATATACTTCAACCCATGTATTCTGAATCCAAGTACAGTATTCTTTCCATCAAATAACGTGATTCCACATAATAATGCGATATTGGTTAACATAGCAGGTGCTCCATAAATATATGCCGAGTTGTTAGACTCCATTAATATGTATTAATTTTTATGTAAACAAAATGTCTTCTCTCGTTTCATTTCTTTACGTACTGAAGAATGTATAAAGTCAATTCCTTTGAGTTGTATTGAACAAATACATTGGCATGTAATAGTGATTTATGAATATTCCCTTCAGTGTTGACGTGTGTAATCACAAAGGACATAGATCACACGCCCTTCAAGTCAGGGAGAATTGAATATTCTCTATATACATAAATGAAGACTATAAAATTTGCTTAAAAGATCACAGAAACAATGTATTCTTCCCCTTCCAGAGAAAAAAAGCTCTTATTTAGTCAGAGGCTGTTCAAGTGTGAGGATGTCTTCACAAATAGAGATAGGATATGTGGTAGAGTAAGATTGAACCAGAAAAAGCAAAAAGAAACAAAGTGCCACAAATCCTCAGAACAAAAGGGAAAAATATTAATAAACCAAAGAGGACCCTCAATGTAGTAAAAATAAAAATAAAGAATAAATAAATGAGACAAAACCATTAGAAGAAACATAATACAAAACAGAATAGATAGCAGCATTAGCAACAAATTATGAAATAACACAGCACAGAAAAATGAGTATTAGTACATTGAAGGAAAGAAAGGAAGAAAGAGTGCCACCACCTACCCAAAAGAAAACATACAGACCCATAGATATAAGCAAATATAACCTAGTTCACAATGAAAGGAGTAAAAAATAATGTATCAAATGAGAAGGCAGAGTAGTGGGAAGTATAATCAAGATAGAAAATCAAGAAAAGAAAATAACTCAGTTATGAAGAGATTAGGGGCAGCTAGGTGGCACAGTGGATAAAGTGTCAGGTCTGGAGTCAGCAAGATTCCTTTTCCTGAATTAAAATTCTGTAACCCTAAGCAAGTCACATAACTATTTGCCACAGATTCTTCACCTATAAAATGATCTGGAGAATGAAATGGCAAACCTCTCCAGCACTCCTGCAAAAGAAAACCCCAAATTGTGCAACAGAGTCAACTAAACAAAAACAACATGAAGGACCTATAGAATTAGCTCCATGAAAGATCTGACAGATGACAAAAAGGGAATATGATTGCTAAATGAGTTTTGCAGAATTTAAAGAAAGCAAAAACCATGATCATAACATGTTAGAAACTATAAAGTAAAATTACCTAGAATTATTTATTTTGAAAGACTGCAAATGAAATTGTCTGACCATTACATGATATGTTTGTAATTAGAAGAGGACTTATGAATTTCCTAGACTAGCTTCCTTCATTTCCTTCAAGTTTTTGCTAAGGTCTTACCTTTTCAGAAAGCCCTTCCTAGTCCGCCTTAATCTTAGCACTTTTTCTCTGTTGACCATTTCCAGTTTATCCTACATGTAACTTGTTTGTCCATAGTTGGTTGAATGTTGTCTCTTCCATTAAATTGTGAGCTCATTGAGAGCAGGGACTGTTTTATTAATGTTTCTTTTCCCTTTATTTATATCTTCAGTATTTAGCATAGTGCCTGACACATAGCAGGTGATTAATTAATATTAATTTACTAACTAGCTTATTTTACAGCCAGAGAACATGAGGTTTAGAGATGGTAAATGCTGTAAGGTTATACAGACTGCAAGCAGCAGAATGGGAAAGGATGGAAACAAGGTCCTTAGACTATAAATTGAGTTTTTTTCCCCCAAAACACTACACTATCCAATAAAAATAATTCCCTCAAAATGTAATACTATCATATGCATCATCATCCAACTACAAAATTATGATAAAAATAATTACTATGATTTGTAGATGAGACTTCACTCATCACAGATATCCAAAATTTTTCTATAAGAATGAGATATACCAGAAGAAACTGGAATATGAAATATATAAAAATTGTTTAATGGTTTCCATGTCAGATATCACTTTCCTAGCAAAGCGATTCATTCTTTTGGGAAAGATATGATGATTATTTTTAAAAAATAAAGGTGACTTTGATCAATTATTAGAAATAAGCCTAATCTCAGAAAAAGATTATGACTTAAAGACATAGACATAAACAAAATAGTTTTTGCAAAATCCATAAAAAGAAACCCATAACCATAGAACTTTGAATGAGAACTAGATGAATATGATGGACTAAATACCTATAATCATAGCTTCTTCATAATTTTGATTAATAAGTCATTGTTTACATATAACCACCTAACAGGCATACACACACACACACGCATGAACCCACACTCTGCCAAAAAAAAGTCACCTTACTTTGGCACTTTATTCATTCATTTATAAGTGGCAGTATCAGGATAAACAGGATGACAAAGGAACATTTAAGGATTGATTGAAGGAAAGGAATGCAAATGTGTAGACTGAAGAATAGACAACATAGGGTAGATGATCAATGTTTTCAGGTATCACATGGACTCATTTTGCTTGGCCCTATAAGACAGACTTCATGTAAGGAAAATCCTTCCAACAATTAGATGTATTCAAAATGAAAGACTGGAAGACCACTTGTCAAATATATCATAGAAGGGATTCTTAGGTAGATATAGATTGGTCTAGGCAGCCTCTCAGTTTTCTTCTGAGATTCTTTGGTTCTCTGACTGGATTAGAGTTGCTCAAAAGTAAAATGGGACATCTTAGGAGACACTGAGTTCCCTTTCATTAGAGGTCTTCGAACAAAGATTCAGCTACTACTTATCTCACATGTTGTAGTAAAGATTTTTGTTTAGATTGGGATCAAAATAGATGACACTTGAAGTCTGACACAACTCAAGATTCTGTGATTCTCTTTCATGCACATGGGGAGAGGGGTTAAGTTTGTCAAAGGATTAGAATTAGTGAAAAAAAGAAAATTTGCTTTCCTTTCTGAAAATGAATAAATTAAATCAAGAACACTATAAAAAAATAACCTCGGATATAAAACTTTGTAAGTAATTGGATTGTTAGCATATAAAAGATAAAAAGTTGTAGAATGCAATAAAATATGCAATTCAATAATATGTTGTCAACAAAAATATTACAGGAAATAGGGGGATATAGATTTAAAGCTCTAGGAAATCTTTAGTTGTAATGATGATATCTGATAAATTAAGATAGTAATTATCAAAAGAAACAAAAATTATATCACACTTAGCTGTGCAATTGCTAATGAGAGCATATGAGTTTTGAAAAATGTATATTCCAAATATGAGAGTCAAATTTATAAAAAAGACAACATACCACAGAAATAGTTTAAAAATAAATAACATTAGGAAATAACATCCTTCTTAAAGGACATGCTAAGTCAGGGAAGGATATAATAAGAAAAATATTATAGATGAATAGTATGCTAAAGAATTTAGATGTGGTAGAGCTAGTGACAGAAATTAAGAGAAAGAGATATAGAACATGAACTTTTCAAACTATATTTCAAACACTCACAAAATTGAATATCTTAGGTCACACAATAAATTAAATATAGGACAATATTTATTAAATATATAAAATGTATTTTAGCTATAGGGAAGTTATATGTGCATTTAGGAAGGCAGAAATTTTAAGCATTGTAATTATAGGGCATAATGTGATGAAATTACAAGTGAATAAAAGCTAAAATGTGATTAAAAATAAGCATAAAATTAGGATTTTAAAAATATATATTAAATAATACGTGGGAAAATATAAGACTTCAATAAAATAATAATAACAAATAAAACATATAAAAATATAGGATAGACATCTAAAGCAATGTTAAGAGGCAAATTTATGATCCTGAAAACACATTTTGATGAGAGTTAAAAAGGAAAATCACAAATTTTCGTTTAGACACATTTTAAAATGAGTAACTTTATTTTTAAAAACCTAACAAAGTAGATATAAAAATTAATACATAAAATTAAAATTGAATTGAAAATAAAGACCAAATGTGACTTTAAAACATAAATAATTAGAAATTTTGATGAAAAGAGAAATGAAAATCACATCACCAAAATTAGAAATAAACAGAGATCCTGTTAGATGAAGAAAAAGCTTTCAGAGAAAATAATACAAAATATTTGCCAAAATGGAAAACTACAAAGAAATTGTATATTCCCCAATATACAATATCTATGTAATAAGTCCAATTAACAAATAATGTAAAGCTCAAACAAAACAAAATTGATGAGTTGGGACTTGAACTGCCAGATGCTAAAATATCATATAAAACTATTATAAGTATAACTCTTTGGGATGGCATTAAAATAGATTAATGGAAAATAAGAGAAAAACCTAAAATTGCAATGAAAGACACAAAGGATTAGTGCTTGGTAAATCAAAAACTACATAACATTAAAAGGATGAACAAAAATAGAATGACAAAGTCAGATAGATAGATGGACAGTTGTATAAATTAGAATTAGGGATTAGAATTGTACCGAAAGAAACAACACTTAAAAGGAACTAAGAGAAATATGGGGAGATAAAGATAAAGATAAAGAGTAAAAAATGAAGAACCAGTATGACAACATGCAAATAACATGACTAATCTAAATTTACATTGTAAAATTATAAATTTATAATTATATAATTGTATAAATCCCTATGAAGTTACAAAACCCTTGACTTCTGATAAATTGTTATGAACAAGTCTTGGTCCTGAACAACTGAGAAGAAAACACCATTTACCTTCTCCCAGGTAAGAAGAGGGGACTAAGGATGTAGAATGCAGTACATACTGTCAGACATGGTCATGGTGGAAAGGTATTATGTGTGTGGACTGAGCTTAAAGGAAAAAGGCTATGATATACAAACTAAAGACAAGAATAAAACTGAAGAACACTCCTTATGCCATAAAATTATAAATGCTAACATGATCTATGATATAAATATAAAATCCAAAAAATATTGTAAGAAAAATGAAAAATTTTTCTTAATTGTAGAAAGGGATTTTTTAATCTACTGAACAAATAGTAGAAATTGTATAAAATAATGCATACCAATTTTTTTAAATTGGCAAAATAATTATGATAAAGGCACATGGTAAATATCTAACATTCATAATCTAAAAGGAGTTGCCAGACTTAAAAGTAAGTAAGGATAGCTCAAGTTCTAGAAGAAGGAGGAGATTTAGTTCCTGCTTTGAGGAATCTTACAACTGCTATAGAAATGATAAGTTACGTTTATATTCTTTTATCTCAGTTGAGGAAATAGTTATTCAATACACCTACTTTGCCTTCAGTGTCCCAATTTTTGTCTCTGATAGCAACATTAGTCCATTCTCCCATGTTTGCAACTTTGGGAAAAATAAAAAAAAAAACATTTTTCACTTGTGGAACAACTTTCCCAACATGCAACTGACTACAGAAAGCAGTTTCAATAGGGTCAGAAAATTGTTTTTAGTTTGGAGAGAGGAGAAAAAACAGGTCCTGGAGAAAGACCTCAGTGGCTAGAGACTGGATCACAGTGAGACTGTTGGGGTAGGAGATGAAAAATCTGGTGCTTTCTTACTTTAACTAATTATTTTTACTAGTAGTGTCACACAAATAATATGAACTTTTTTAACAAAGATGGGCTTTTGTTTCAAAGAGGAGCTGGAGGTTATTTAAATCACTATTCAAACTCCCTAAAGTAATGCAGCTTTCCAGGCACAAAGTTTATCCAAGATGGATTAACTTTATTTACCTGGTCCTAATCTTTTTGTGTTTGTTGATATCATTTGTCCATTTTTCCATGTTTGTAGCTTTGGAACAGAGTCCTGACCAACATGTCAAAGAACTGCATACCAAAATCTGGCCAATAGACATTCTTGATTTTGTACACTGTAGGAATTTAATAAATGTTTGACTCAAAACTGAACCTAATCTTTTTGGCTCTGAAGTCAATTCTCAATCTAGTATTCCACGATGACTCTTGTACATGTAAGCATATATAGATAAACAGATAAAAAGAACAGATGGATAAGAGAAGGGAATAAGTATTTATATGGCACCTACTATATTCCAGGGACTGTGCTAAATGCTTAAATAGTATCCCATTTGCTCCTCACAACAACTTTGAAAAGTGTAGGCCATAACTCCTATTTTACCATTGAGGAAAGAGGCATGCAGAGGTTAAATGAACTGCCCAGGTTAACACATGTAGAAAGTATCTGAGGTCAGATTTGAACTCAGATAGATACCTCAGTATCCATTCTTCACATAAATAAGGGATGCTTACACATGTCTAGACACTCAAAGGAGGGTGTGCAGAGGGGATCTAGAAAGAAAGGCTGGATCAGATGCAGATGAAAAGAAAGGCATTCTTTATGGCAGAAATGAGAGTTTCACTGATAGTTTTGCCAGGTTTTTTCTTCTCCCACCTGCACAAGTCAGAAAGTCCCAAAAAATATCCTAGGAAGTCATCTTAGGGAGTAATAATGAGCAAAATAGGGAATTGTGGCTAAGAGGGGGAAAATGAGAGAGAGATTTATGGAAGCATTCAGGAAAACTGAAGTAGGAACTCCCAAGACTGGAACACATCTCAACTGTAACATTGGATATCCTATAAACAGTTTGTTGATCAGGAAGCTCAAATACTAAAATATCAGGTCAATGAATTATTTCCAGGAGTCTTGAGCTGTTGTCCTTTCTGGTGTATCCTATTGTGAATCAGGAGACCTGTGTTCTAGCACGCCTCTTGCCATTAGCTTGTTATTCGATCTTGGATAAGTTAAAAACTTTCTAGATCTCAATTTGCTCCTTTGTAAAACAAGGCAGTCTGCTACATGATCTATCAGATATCTTTTATTTGCAACAGTCTCAGATCCTACAACACATTTTTGAACATGCCAAGAAATTATTGCCCAGGTCCAATAAACCTCTGTGGGAGTCTCACTTGATACAGACCTGTCTGGGCTGGAATGAGCTAGGGGCTGAAGGATAACATTATAAAAACATGAGAAAGCTGAAAAGAAGTTCCAGCATCCCTCTCCAGGTGAATGTCTTTATGATGGTATTGTAGAAGGAGAACTGAGTCTAGAGACCAAGAATCCAGGTTCAAATCCTCCCTCTGATGTTTACTACTATTTTACCTTGGGAGAGTCTCTTGAATACGCAGGGTTTTCATTTGTTCATCTGTAAAATGGGGGGGCAAGGTTTGGATTAGATGACTTCTGAATTTCTTTCATGACCTCTATGATCCCATGATTCTATGATCTTGTGGAGTGTGCTACTTTCAACTCCCCAGTCCCTAAGACTTACCTTTGCAAAAAGAACCTCTTTCTCAGGATGCCAGCATTCCCAGTGCTCCTTCTCTTTACCAGGCACTATATAGAGGCACATTTACAGAGATTCAATAGGGGACAACAGGAATGGGTAGGTTTTCTTTCCTGGGAGTTTCTCCTCAAGAGATTTGGGATCTAGAGGAAACAGCAGCTTCTCACTCCCCACCCTAGTCCCCGGGGAGCTAATTATGGAGGAAAGAACACACTTGCAATTAGAAAAGTTTGAACTCCACTTCATGTCTCATTAAATGTATAACTCTTCCTATGAATCTCGGTATATGTATAGCCTTGAAGAGCAACCTTGAGATTCCTATCTTGGGACAGAAAGATACATATATGTACTAGATTCTTCAATTAATTGAGAAACATGAGGAAGGTATCTTGAAATCACTTCCCTGCTGGGGATATGCACTCAGTGAAAAAAAGAGGTCTCCCATAAAGGTGGGAAAAAAAGAGAGCTCTAAAGGACTGAGACATGATCTCTGTTCTCAAGGAGGTTAAAAATACTTGTTTTACATTAAGAAAACAAACAAACCTTGATGAAACACTTATTTCCTCATGGCACTAGACTAAAAGTTATACAGAGTAGTAGACAGCTCAGATTCTATACTCAGAGGGCTCATGGATGAGAAAAATTTAAATACATGGCTGTATATACCAAGTACAGGAACCGACTGCATATATGTGAGAGAATAATGTATAGCTGATTACTGATGTGATTCTGCTGTTGAAGCTCAATTAAGGATGACAATTTCCCATTCCTACCCACTTTCAAAACACTGTGTCTGTTAATAAACACTACTTTTGTTTTTATCACTTTGTCAACCAGTGCTTAACATAGTGTGGGACACATAGTAGGCACATAATAAATGCTAGTAGACTGACTAGTTGCCTGTTGTGTCATTCCTTGTTTTACTTTGTTTTAATTCTGTTTGCATATAGATATATTTAACTCTACTATGCCCTTGACCTGCTTCACTCCTTCCTTCCCTTCTTCCCTTTTGCCCTCTTCTTATCATCCTTCTGCTTTCCCTTCCCTCCCTCCTTCCTTCCTTCCTTCCTTGTTTCCTTGCTTACTTCCTTCTTTTGTTTCTCTCTATCTTCTTCCTTTCTACCTTCATTTCCTTCTTTCGTTTAACCTTCTCTTTCCCAAGATATTCCCTGCCCTCCAATCCTACAACAAACCCTTTTAACTCCATTAATATTCAGTTTTGTTTATAGTAATTCTATTCATTTGTAATGCCTTTTGCCTTCTAAATTAATGGTTCTTGGTCAGGAATCTATTGTTGACCAATCAATGAGAGACAGAGTAAATTGGGTTTAAAACATGATCTGTAAGAAAAAAATCTAACAAGCAAACCCCAAGATAACTAGGTAGGTTTCCAGCCATCAAAATAAGTAAAAATATAAGGAAGAAGTAAAAAAATAACCTTGACCATAAAGAACTTCTATGGTGAAAGGGAAGATCAAAACACAAGCTGAGACAAGGACAACAATATCATAATCCTACATACAAACCTTCAAAGGGGAATATGTTAATCTCAAGTCCAAAAAGCTTTCTTGGAAGAGCTCAAAAGGGATTTTAAAAGTCAAATAAGAGAGATTAACTGAAAATTGGGGAAAAAGATGAGAGATAAATGAGAGAAAGTCAACAGCTTGGAAAAAAGGGGAAAAAATTGACTGAAGAAAACAATTCCTTAAAAAATACAATTGGCCAAGTGGAAAAAAAATCCACCAAAGAGACAACTCCTTAAAAACAGAATTGGCCAAATAGCAAAGGAAGTTCAAAGGATAACTGAAGAAAATAATTTCTTAAAAATTAGAATTGGCAAATGGAAGCTAATGACTATGAGACATAAAAACATCAACCAAATAAAATCAAAAGAATGAAAAATGTAGAAGAAAATGTAAAGTTCCTCATTGGAAAAAAGAGCTGACCAGGAAAATAGATCCAAAAGAGACAATTTAATACATACTGGGCTACCTGAAAGTTATGATTTAAAAAAGCATCTTGGACCACATGTTTCAATAAATTATCAAGGAATATTACCTTGATATCCTAGAACCAGAGAGTAAAATGGTCATTGAAAGAATCCACTTATAATCTCCTGAGAGAGATACCAAAATGAAAATTCCAAGAAATATTGTAGCAAATTTCCAGATTTGTCAGGTCAAGAAAAAAAATGCTGCAAGCATTCAGAAAGAAAAAAAAATTAAATGTCATGGAGCCACAGTCAGGATTACACAGGATTTAGTAGCTTCTGCATTAGAAGATCTGAGGGCTTAGAATATGATACTCCAGAAGGCAAAAGAGTTTGGAACAGAACAAGGAATCAACTACCTGGAAAAATTGAGCATAATCTTTCAGGAGAAAAGACAGGTATTCAATGAAATAGAGAACTTTCAATCATTCCTGATGAAAAGATCAGAACTAAATGGAAAATTCTATCTACCAATTCAAGACTCTAGAGAAGCATAAAAAGGTAAACAGTAAAGAAAACAAGACAAAACAAAATGTTATTCAATGAGGTTAAATGTTTGTATCCTCATATGGGAAGATAATACTTCTAATTCTTGAGAACTTTATCTTTACTAGGGGAGTTAGAAGGTGTACACATAGACAGAAGGTATGGGTATAAGTTGATTTTGATGTGATGATATAAAAACAATTAAGGGATAAAAAAATTATATTGGAAAAAAGCAAAGGAGAAGCAAAATAGGGTAAATTATATCACACGAAGAGGCAGAAAAGACCTATTACAGTAGAGGGAAAGAAGGGAGAGGAGTGAGCATTGTTTGAACCTTACTCTCATAGGATAGAATATTTCTAAATGCTGACATAAATAAAATAGAGAAAGAGGAGATCAATAAATTGGGTATGCAATTGAAAAAGCTAGAAAAGGGACAAAACAAAAATCCCTAACTAAACACCAAGTTATAAATTCTGAATATCAAAAGACAGAGCAATATAATGAAAGTAAGAAAATTATTGAGCTAATAAATAAAACTAAGATCTGGTTTTATGAGAAAGCCAATAAAATAGATAAACCTAAGATTTTGATTAGTTAAAAATTTGATTTTGATTTTAAAAAGAAAGAAGAAAACCAAATTAGCAATATCAAAAATGAAATGAATGAATCCACTACCAATGAAGAGGAAACTAAAACAATGATTAGAAGTTATTTTGACCCAAACTGTATGACAGTAAATCTGACAATATAAGTGAAATGGATGAATGTTTATAAAAAAATGAATTGTCCAAATTAGCAGAAGGGGAAATAAAATACTTAAGTAACCCCATTTCAGAAAAAGAAATTCAACAAGCCATCAATGAACTCCCTGAGAAAAAAATCACCAGGGCCAGTTGAATTTACAAGTGAATTATACCAAACATTTAAAGAACAATTAGTTCCAATACTATATAAACTATTTGGAACAATAGGATAAAAAGGAGCCCTACCAAATTCTTTTTATGACAAAACATGGTGCTGATACCTAAACTAAAAAGAGCCAAAAGAAAGAAAGAATATTATAGACCAATTTCCCTAATGGATATTGAGGTAAGAATTTTAAATAAAATATTAGCTAAGATATTACAGCAATTTATCATGAGGATAATACACTACAACCAGGTGGGATTTATACCAGGAATGCAGGGCTAGTTCAATATTAGGGAAATTATCAACATAGTTGACCATATCTTGACAAAAACTACTGGGAAAACTGAAAAACAGTATGGCAGAAACTAGGTGTAGACTAACATTTTACATCATATGCTAAGATAAGGTCAAAAATGGAACACAATTTAGTTATAAAGGGTGATATCATAAGCAAATTAAGAGAGCAAGGAATAGTTTACCTGCCAGATCTAAGGAGAAGGGAAGAATTTATGATCAAACAAAAGATAGAGAACATTTTGAAATGCAAAATGGATAGCTTTGATTACATTAAAGTAAAAAGATTTTGCATCAACAGAGCCAATGCAACCAAGATTAGAAGGAAAGCAGAAAACTGGGAAACAATTTATACTTCCAATGTTTCTGATAAAGACTTCATTTCTAAAATCATAGAGAATTAAGTCAAATTTATAAGATTACAAGTCATTCCCCAATTAATAAATGGTGAAAGGATTTAGAGAGCTTTCTGATGAAGAAATGAAAACTATCTATAGTCATATTAAAAATATTCTAAATCACTATCGAATAGAGAAATACAATTTAAAACAACTCTGAGGTACCATCTCACACCTATCAGATTGGCTAATGTGATACAAAAGGAAAATGATGGGTGCTGGAGAAGATGAGGGAAAATTGGAACACTAATACATTGTTGGTAGAGTTGAGAACTGATCTAATCATTCTGGAGAGAAATGTGCAACTATGCCTACAGAGCTATAAAATTGTGCATACATTTTGATCCAACAAATACCACTACTAGGTCTGTATTCCAAAGAGATCAAAAAATAAGAGAAAAGGACTCACATTACAAAAATATTTACAGCAGCTCTTTTTGTGGTGGCAAAAATTGGAAATTGAAGGGTTATCCATGAATTAGGGAGTAGCTGAACAAATTGTGGTATATGAATGTAATGGAATACTATTACGGTATAAGAAATGATGAAGAAGCAGATTTAAGAAAAAACAAAAACAAAAACCTGGACTGACATGAACTGATGCTCAGGAAATTGAGCAGAACGAGTAGAACATTGTACACAGTAACAGGAACATCGTGTAATGATCGATTTTGATAGACTTGGTTCTTCTCAGTAATACAGTACTCTAAGACAATTCCAAAAGAATCATGACAGAAAATACTATGCATATCTAGAGAAAGAACTATGGAGTCTGAATGTAGATCAAAGCATACCATTTTCACCTTTTGTTGTTTTTTTCCTTCTTTTGGTTTTTCCCTTTTGTTTTGATTATTCTTTCACAACACTACTAACATGAAAATATGTTTGATATGATTGTACATGTATAACCTATGTCAGTTTGCCATCTTGGGAAGGTCAGAAGGGAGGGAGGAAGGTAAGGAGAAAAATATTTCAACTTACCATCTCATAAAAGTGGATATTGAAAATTTTCTTTACATGTAATTGGAAAAAATAAAATCCAATTAAAAAGAAAAAAATTTAAATGATAACTTTATTTTATACCTAAAAGGAATAGCAAATTGTACATAAAAGATTTGCAGTTTCATGTGCAATTATTTTTTATTATACTACACTGTGAAGATACTTTGTTTTATCACATAAATTAAAAATTAATTACAAAAAAATTTTAAAGTATGATCCTTATCCAGATAATTATTTACCCCAAATGGAACTCGTTGTGACAACCTCTTGAGAATAATAGATAAGTAGGAGATTAATCAATTGATAAACATTTATTAAACACCTACTATATGTGGGACCCTGTGTCAAGCTCAGAAATTAGCTTTAATAGCTTAAAAGTACATTTAGATTTTTTTAGGACATCCTGTCTACCTAAATAACTCTAATTCAAGATAAAATGGGATGAGGAGTGAGGAAAAGCCTTCATAACATCTTCATTTATGAAAATCACTTTCAAATTGAGGGAAAAGTGATGAAAGAAGGTTTCATGGAGAGGGCACAGTATGTATGGTGTCGTGAGGAAAGGGGTTGGTAAATCAAAAAGTGCTACGGAAATGTGATCATTCACAGGATTGATATAGAGTTGTAAGGGACCTTAGTCATCCAACCCCTTCATTTTGTAGGTAAGAAAATTGAGACAGAGAGATTAAGTACCTTGAGGTCACACAGGTAGTAAGTAGCAGAGCCCAAATTTGAATTCAAGTCTTCTGAATTCAAAGCTAAAGCTAGTCTTTTTTTAAACTTTATTATACTTTATTACCCTTTTTTACTCAGCTTTCAGTTATTATTTGATAGTTATAATTATTAAAGTTTTGATTCTGCTACTCAGCAGCTAGAGCAGGGAAAGGCAATCTCTTCAAGCATCTTTTTCATCATCTGAAAAATAGGAACATGCATGACCAAATAGTTGTGAAGAACGTATCTTGCAAACTGTTGTAGCATTCTCTCTCATTCTACAACTCTGCAGTGAGTATGACTGAAGGTCATCTCCTAACAGTACAAGTTGATGGGGAAAAAAAAAACAAACCTGGAGCGGGGGATCTGAAGGGATCATGCCTGTGACTTTGAGGTTGTCAGCGTGGAAATGGTACTTTCAAAAGAGAATGAATGAAAAATAATAATACATGAAAAGATTGGGGCACTAATTAACTGTTGGTGGAATTGTAAACTGATCCAATCATTTTGTAGAACAATCTGAAATTATGTCCAAAGAGTTATTAAAATGCCTATTCCCTTTGACTAGCAATATCATTACTAGGTCTACTTCCCAAGAAGATTAAGGGAAAGGTAAAAAGAACCTATATCTTCTAAAATATTTATAACAGCTTTCTTTGTCATGGCAAACAATTGGAAATTGTGTGGATACCCATCAATCAGGGAATGATTGAACAAATTGTAGTATATGATTATGATGGAATGATTAGCTCCATGATCTTAGAAAAACATGGATAGACTTCCACAAAATAGTGAAGAACGAAATGAGAAGAACCAAGAGAATGTTACAGACAGCAGCAACAATATTGTTTTAAGAACAACTCTTAGTGACTAAGTAATTTTGACTATACCCAAACTAACTACAAAGGACATATGAAAGGCAATGCTATCTGTATCGAGAGAAAGACCTGAGAAATAGATGTATAGAATTGCTTTACATATATGTACATGTGTGTGTACATATATGTATACTCATAGATACAAACATACACATATTTATGACTAATGGTAGCCAATTTTAAGGTTGGGGGAAAGGAAGAAAAAAAGGGAAAAAAGAAAGTTACATTATAATTTTATGATGTATTTAAAAAGAATTGCAAGTTGTACATAATAGATTTGTAGTTTCTTGTACCAAAAAAAAAGTGAATGAGAGAAAAGGCAAAAATGGTGACTAGGATGTAAGTGCCCTTTAGCCACTTTTCCTGGTTAAATGTTTGATGGAGAGATCTAAAGCTCTTGGAGACCATTAGCCAGAAACAAATGCAGGAAGTAAGTTCACTGAGTCATACCAGGAGCAGAGTTGTATCAGGTTCATGGAAAGCAGAAAACAATGGCAAGGTGAGGCCATTACAACACTGTGCAAAAACTGTTTTTCCTTTATTGAGGGGCTGATGGGTCCCTCACACACTATCCACATTCCCCGTCACTAGCCTCCAGGATCTGGTAGGAACACAACGAAGTATCTTGGATTGAATGATTAAAACTGGTGGCTTTGTGAATGGATTAATGAGAGTTGTTGAACATTAGTGATACTTTTGATTTAACAGTTTTTTATTGTTTTAATTAACTTTATTTTAATTATGTGTGGAGGCTTGAGTAATTAGGGAGCACAAAATGGATCAAGATGGTGGGAAGAATTTTTCCTAGAGCTGGATGGAAGCATTCCATGAGCTTTGATTGTACCTTTTAAGTGTATAGGGTACACTTAAAACTCTCCCAACATGAAAGGTAACAGTACCCATAAAAGGATGAACCCATGGGAAAGGGTTGCTATCTCTCTGAGAGTCAGAGAGATCTTTGAACTTACTGAAAATTTCCCTCTGTTCTAAAGAGGTATTCTTGATAAGTGGGAATAAGTATGAACACTACACTCATAATCTTTAGCAGTTTAAATGCTATGTATGTAATACAGTATGAAAGAAACACATATATAGTACCTACTATGTGCCAGACACTATACTAAATGTTTTACAAATATCTCATCTGATCTTCACAACAAATCTGTAAAGTAGGAATTATTTGTCCTATTTTACAGTTGAGGAAACTGAGGCAAATAGAGGTTAAGTGATTTGCACAGAATCACACACCTAGTGTCTGAAGTTAAATTTGAACTCAGATCTTGCTGACTATAAATAAGCTCTCTATTACATCATCCAGCTGTGCCAAATATAAGTTGAGTTGTGATGATGATGATGACTGGTGACGATGACAATTGAGGCTTAAAGTGATTTCTACATAACAATCCTTCAGGTAATACATTATTTTCCCCATTTTAGAGATGAGAAAATATAATCCTGAGGAGTTTAAATAACTTGACCAGGGTCATACAGGTAGTAAAAGGCAGAATTCAAACACAGGTCTTATGACTCTAAAGCATTTTATCTCTTATTACCACTCAATTAAAATTTCTTTTTCATGACCCATAACTCAATAATAAAAACCAGAAAGTATTCCTTTGTGTCTGATTACACGCCTATTTTGGAGTCTTAACTTCGCTGTGATCTGGAAACCTAATGGGGAAAAAGGGTGGGGAACATTTCCTTAATAAAGCTCATGGGGAAAGAAATTGTTTTCCTTCAGAATTACAGTCACTAATGGGAGAAAACCACAGTAGAGAACATTTTCTTGACCACAGTATTCTCTGAGGAAGCTGTTGATCTACTCATAACTACTGCACTAGTTGGGCTGAAGAGACAATGGGGCGGTAGAGATACAGTGAGAAGAGCGTAACTCCACCCAAACTGGTAAAGGTAAGTCTTAGATGCAATGCAGACTTTGTTTCCAGGATGGTTCCCAAGTTGGGGGTGACAGAATATTCCTGCAGTGCTATGGAGAAGAAACCTACACAACTGAGACCTTTTTGAAGGACACAAACGTAGGTGGATTTGAGAAGCACCAGCTCAGGTCATGTGAGTAGATAGATGAAGGATTGGGAGAAGTGGTAATGTCCCATAATTCTACTGTTAGGAAACAAAGAAAATAACAGGAACACAGAGAAATCCTGAGAAGCCATAAGCTCATAGATCTGGGAGTAACTCAGAGGTTATTTTTTTTTTCTAACCTCCTCATACTTCATCAGAAGAAATTGAGTCTTAGGGAGGAAAAGGCTGAACTCAAAGTCACACACGAATTATCAGACACAGAATTCAACCTTTGACATTTAGATCCAGTATTCTTTCCTTTATACCACTGGTCTAGCACATTTCTTGGTTTGCTGGACTTGGATAATTTTGATTTTTTTTCCCCCACATATACAGATGGTTGTCTGGTGCTTTCTATGTTTAGTAATGACAATAAAGACAATAATTATAGCAATAATAATAGATAACATTTATTTAGTGCCTGTTTTGTGCCAGATACTGTGCTAAAGTGTTTAGAAATATTATCTCATTTGATCTTCATAACAATCATGGGAGGTAGGTGCCAACATATCCTCATTTTGCAGATGAAGGAAGCTGAGGGAAACAGAGGTTAAAGCAACTTGCCCAGGCTCACGTAGTTAATAAGTACTGGAACAACATTTGAACTCAGGTGTTCCTGACCTCAAACATGGATCAGTTATGCCACCTACAAGAGAATATTTTATTAAGCAGGTTCCCATCAAGGTCTGATTATTTTTTAATCCAGGTCAATAAACATCATCAGTAAAGAGATAACATATACCAAGGAAAGTCATTATGTTGATGGATTCATTACAGGTCTTCTCTTTCCTCCCTTTCAACCTTCCTCCAAACCCAAATCTATCTTCAAGGGAATAGGCTTTTTGAATTTCACACAATATTTTAATGGGAATATGCCTCAGAGATAATCTTGTGCAACCCATACCTGAATAGAAATAATCTCCACAGCATCTTCAATAAGTGTCCAATAAGCATTTGTTTCAAGGAAGTGATATGGGGAGCCTATTACCACCTATTTCACTTTCATATGGCAAGAATTATCAGAAAATTTTCCCCTATATGTGGTTTCGCTTTGCTTCTTTTCAACTTCTACACACTGCCCCTACTTATGCCTTTTGGGACCAAGGAGAACAGACTTATTCCCACTTCCACATAATGACCCTTCAAATATATAAAGAAAGTCTTCCTGCTCTTACTAAATCTTCTCTTCTCCATATTAATATCTCTAACTCCTTCAACTCCTCCCCATATGTCAGAACTCCAGACCATTTGGCATCCTGGTTGCCCTCTTCTGGATCTGCTACAGCTACTATCATGTCTTTTCTAATATGTGATTATCAACTAAGGTCTGAACATGTCAGAACACAGTGTGCCTGTTATTGCCTTCATTCTGTACACCTTACCTCTTATTGTTATAAAATTCTCTTTATCTTTTTTGGCAGAGGGGATTGCTAGTTCACATCATTGACTCCTTTTGAGTCTGCAGTTTACTAAAATCCCCATATTTTATTTTTTTCCTGTAAATTGCTTTCTAGTCACACCTCTTCTGCCATTACTTAGGATCATAGAAGCCAGAAAGAGAGCTGGAAGGGACCTTAGAGGGCATCTAATTTAACCTCTTCATTTGGTAGTTAAGGAAATTGAAACTCATCAGTGTTAACTGACTTGCACAAGGTTATGTAAATGTTAGAAATGGCAAAGCAATATTTTCAACTCTGACCTTTTGACATAAAATACAACACTCATTCTGCTATACCATCTGCCCCCAAGATTGTGTAATTGCTTTTTGGAACACAAGTATACGACTTTACACTTATCTCTATTAGATTTTATTTGATGTGGTTCATACCAATGTTCTAAACTCTGGAGACTTTCTTCCTTTAGAGTGTATGTTATTTCTACTGTCTTTATAGATCATATGTAAATTTGATTAATTTATTTTGGAAGGTTCTAAACGCTGCCCTGACAACTCCTGACTTTCTCCTTTTTAAGTGCTTACCTCTGACCTTACACATTGCTCTCTTCCCCAATCCTGCTAGACGCTGCTTTACCTCTAATCCTCTAATGGTGACCAAGTCAGCATTAGCATTTACGCTAAGTCTGGTGATAGCATCCATAACTCACAAAACCTTCATCATAAGAGAATATGGAGAGATATCATGTACCTCTGCTACTTCTGAATTTAACATTTACTTTGGTAAGAAATGTTCTCAGCCTTTTAAACTAAATTTGGAGTCTTATTATTACAAGCAGTTACATAAATGCATTTAGCAGAGATGAAGATTTTAGCTTTGATTGTCAAGATAAAAATCAGGATCATAAACCTGGAAATGTATTTGTTCATCTCTCTCTCTCTCTCTCTCTTTCTCTCTCTGTCTCTCTCTCTCTCTTTCTCTCTGCTTTAAAATGTGAACCTTCTGAGGATATGGAATGGAAAAACCAGACAGGAATATCTGAGTTTGTCTTCTCTGGGTTCCCCCGGTTCCAAGATGGTGGCTTCTTGTTTTTCATCCCTTTGCTCCTTATGTACATGTTTGTTGTCATTGGGAACCTCATGATTTTTATTGCTATAAATCTGGATGCCCGACTCCACAACCCTATGTACAATTTCATTGGCATCTTCTCCTTCCTGGAGATCTGGTACACCACAGCCACAATTCCCAAGATGCTCTCCAACTTGATCAGCGACCAGAAGACCATCTCCTTCACTGGTTGCCTCCTACAGATGTACTTTTTCCATTCTCTTGGAAATTCTGAGGGCATATTACTGACTACAATGGCCATTGATAGGTACATTGCCATCTGTAACCCACTCCGCTATCCCGCCATCATGACACCTAGGCTGTGTGGCCAGCTGATCACAGGTTCCTGCATTTTTGGTTTTCTTGTGCTGCTCCCTGAGATCATATGGATTTCCACCTTGCCCTTCTGTGACTCCAACCAGATTCATCAACTCTTCTGTGACTTTGCTCCTGTGCTGAGATTGGTCTGCACAGATACATCCATGATTCTAGTTGAGGATGTGGTTCATGCTATTGCCATCTTAACTGCTGTGTTGATCATTACCCTCTCCTACATCCGGATCATTGTTGTGATCCTAAGTATCCCCTCAGCTGAAGGCCGCCACAAAGCTTTCTCTACATGTGCCTCTCATCTCACTGTCTTCATAATGTTCTATGGCAGTGTATCACTCATGTATCTACGCTTCTCAGCCACTTTCCCACCATTCTTGGATAGGACCATTGCTGTCATGTTTGCTGTTCTTGCTCCCTTTTGTAATCCTATTATCTACAGTCTGAGGAATAAAGACATGAAAGAGGCCATCAGGAAACTCCTTTCTCCTCAAAAGGCATTCAGCATGTCAGGGAGTTAATTCTGAGTCTTATACACCTGTTCGAAGGGGGCCTCTTTCTCTAATACTGAGCTAGATTCCTTTATAAGTTATTCCCTGAAATCATGTTGTTTTGTTTGCTTGTTCTCTGATCAATGTTTTTCTTCTTTTAGTCTGAATCTTGGGTCTCTGATTTGGAGGTTGGTGGGATAATGAGAAGTATTCTAAGGATTGGGAAGCTGGGCAGAAGAAAATTATTTTCTTCTAAAATTTAAGAATAATTAAGGTTTTCTATCCTTTTGAAATTCTAGGTGGTTCATTGTTGTGACCTGTGCAGTCACCTGGGCTAAATAATAATCAATTTGTTATATTGATTTCTCAGAGATTTTTCCTTTAATTCTTTCCATTTATTGGCACAACACCCCTACAAAATGTTACAAGATGAGTAGAGATTGTTCTTATGTAGCAAATGAGAAATAAGTCTTAGAAGGATGTAAGGATTTTTTTCTTTTTAAAATTTATTTAGACTCAACAGCCAGAACGCAAATACAGAATAGAGAAAAGAAACAAAAACATATCATAAACTTAAATATTGAAACTTAAATATGAAGTTTAAAAAAGCATGTCAGGTGCATAGCAGAATATAGGATGATTCAAATTATGTAAAAATAAATTTTCATTTTAAGAAAACCTGTATGATAAATAATATTTGTTGTGTTGAAAATTATCCATATTTTCTTTCCTTCCTTGTGAGTCCTTTTGTTCTCTGCTGAGCTCCTTTTCACTCTGTTCTTTTCCCTCCAACTCTCAGAAGGCTACAATAAAGTTTAGATATGTTTCTCTATAGTTATAGATACATACATATATATAGACATATACTTTTCCAAACATAATCTACTCCTGATCTTTGTTTTTTATCTTTGTGCATATCTCTTGTTTCCTATCCTTCCTGCCTCCTCTACTTTACTTCTACCCACTACCTTTCCGTTTTTACTTACCTACCCCCCATCCAAGGATCCCTCCCCTATCCTCTCATTCCCATAAATTTAAATACCTTTCTATACCCCCTTTTTACCAATTCCCTCCCCCCTCTAAACATCCTTCCCTTGTTGGCTCTCACTCCCTATGACCCTACCATTGTATTTCTTCTGAATTTAGAAGACTTGTATATTCGTCTAAATATATATGTATTGTTCCATCTTAAACCCATTCCCAATAAAAGTAGGTTACTAGAACTACCAACCCTCCTTCCCCATCTAATTCCTCTATCAATTCTTCTTCTTGCACCTCATTTGTATAAAGCAGTTACTCTTTTTAGCTGTTCCTAAATGGTTTTACTTCTAAAATTCATATCCAACTCAAGTTTTCCCCCTTTTTACTTATGAGCTACCCAATTATTTATAAGAATCTTCAACATACATTTTACATTATGCACACACACACACACATAAAGTAAAAAGTAAACAGTCTGTCATTATGAATTCCTTATAGTTAATCTTTGATAAGTACCTTATATTTCTCTTGGTTCTTGTGTATCAAATTTTCTATTAAGTTCAGGATTTTTTTAACAGTCTTGAAAGTTTGAGAGTTTATCAAATGTCCATTTTTTTCATTCAGGATAATACTTAACCTTGCAGGATATGATGTTTTTGGCCAGAGCCCCAGTTCTTTTGCCCTTCTATATATTTCTATCTAAGACTTATGATTCTTTAATGTCTCTGCTGCTAGGTCTTGTGTGAGTCTAATTGTGGAACCACCATATTTAAATTGTTTTAATCTGGTTGCTTTTAATATTTTATTCTTGAGCTGGGGGTTGCAGAATTTGACTATGATATTCCTATGAGTGAGTTTTCCTCCTAGGATCTCTTTTAAGTGGTGATCAACGAATTTTTTTCCTATTTCTACTTTTCTATTTGTTCTAATGCTTCAGGGCAATTTTCTTCAATTATTTCTTGTGTTATTGTATCAAGATTCTTTTTTTGATCATAACTTTCAGTTAGGCCAATTATTTTTATAATTTATCTTCTTTATCTGTTCTCCAAATCTGTTGGTTTTCTTATAAGATGTTTTACTTTCTCTTCTATGTTTTCATTCTTCATATTTTGGCTAATTATTTCTTGGTCTTATAATTTTGCTATCTTCACTTTGCCCAATTCTAATTTTCAAGGTGACATGCTCTTCTTTAACATTCTGGACTTCCTGTTTTTCTTGAATTATTCTTTTTATTTTTTTTTTATTTTTATTTTTTTTTAGTTTTTCCTCCATCTCTGTCCTTTGGTTTTTAAACTCTTTTTAAAAGATCTTCTAGGGATCCTTTTTGGGCAAGTGATCATTTGACATTACTCTTTGAGGGTTTCTTTGTGTCAATATTCTCCTCTGAAGATGAATTCTAGTCATCGCTATTCTCATAATAGCTCTCTATGGTTGGATTCTTTCTCCTTTGTGTATTTTTTGTGGTAATAGCTTAATTTTTGTAATCATCTTTAGCCATGGGGTATGGGAAATGGTGCCTCTTGTCCAACTCTTTGCTTCTCCCCTTCTACCGGGAACCAAAACCAAACCTCTTACCTCCTGCAAGTGTCTGCAGCCAGATGCTTTCTGCCCCACTTCTGTACTCATGGGGCATGTATTGGATGCTTCTCACTCCTGCAGCTTTTCACAACACAGCTGGGTCTGGTGTTCCTTATCAGCAGAGGTTCTCTCAATCTTCCCAGGCTCAAATGCCCAATTCCCTTCACTATCCCTGGGGATAAAAATCTCTGTGGCTCAGGCCAGAGGCAGCCTCTCAAACCGACTAACCTCAGGGCTGGCCACTTATTTTTAAAATGGTCCCTACCCTGAAGGTTTATACTCTTCACAGGGACCAAACCTGGGATTTTCTTTCTGGTCTTCTCAAATTGTCCCAGGAAGACCTGGATTGTGCCCTGATTCTTATTTATCTCCACCCACACTTTGTTTTCCCTAAGGTGCTATTTTAAGTCCTTTGTGGGGGGAAATCTTGAGAGCCTGAAATTTTCTGACCTAGTCCACCATATTCCCAGAATCTTCTTGCCAACATGAGGATTTTCCTAATGAGTTCTGGTTGAGGTCATGATAAGAATTCAGGTTCCCTAACTCTTCTCAGGGACCTACCCAGCTCACTTTGCTGATTCTGCCCCATGCACGCGCCACATATTCTGGAGCATATGTGTCAGTCTTACATGTAAAATGGTAACATATTGCTTGTGCAACAGTGTCTTAGTCGTGACATTATGAAAAAACCAATTTGAATGAACCTGGAGTCAGTTTTGGTAACCCATAGTCTCTGGAGTTCATTGTACTCCAGAGGGTGTTCATTTCCTTCTAGATACTATGTCTGCAGTGCCTATAGTTACTCCACAAGACAGAGGTGTCTGGTAAGGTTTTCACAGTACAAAGAAAGAGGTAAAAGAAAAATTAGAAGAAATGAGAGTGATACAAGAGAATTAAGAAAAAAGAGTCAATAGTTTGGAAAGAGAAAACAACTGACTAAAAAGTAGAAGTGGCCAAATGAAAAAAGAGATACAAAAATCTACTGAAGTGAACAACTCTTTAAGAAGTACAATTGGTCAAATGGAAAAAGAAGTGCAAAAGTTAACTGAGGAAATTAACTTATAAGTTAGAATTCAGAGAGTGGAAGTTAATGACCCTATGATATATCAAGAACCAATCAAATAAATTCAAAATGATGAAAAAATAGAAGAAAATGTAAAATACCTCATTGGACAAAAACAACAAACCTGGAAAAAAGATCCAGGAGAGACAATATCAGAATAATTAGACTACTTAAAAGTCATAATCAAAGGAGGACATAGATAGTATCTTTCAAAAAACTATCAAGGAAAACTGCTTTGATATCCTGGAACCAGAGGGCAAAATAGACATTCAAAGAGTCCACTAATCACTTCAGGAAAGAGATTCCAAAATAAAAATTCCAAGGAACGTAATAATCAGATTACAGGACCACCAAGTCAAGAAAAAAGTCTGTAAGTGGTCAGAAAGAAAGAATTCAAATATTAAGGAGTCACAATCACTACTACACTGGATACTTGCAATGTTAAAGGATTGGAGATCATGGAACATGGTATTCAAGAAGGCAAAGGAGCCAGGACTACAACCACAAACTGTGAATCTGGCAAAATTAGGCATAATACTTCAAGTCAAAAAATGGTCATTCAATAGAATAGAAGGATTTCAAGCTTTCATAAGGATAATATCAGAAATGAAAAAAAATATGACCTCCAATATCAAGACCCAAGAGAAGCCTATGAGGGGTAAAAAAGGAAAAAAAAACCAAGGGATTCAATGGAGCTGAAATATTTATACCCCTATAGAGTAAGATGATACTAGTAATTCTTAAAAATTATAGCACTAATAGTATAATTAGCAAGAATATACATAGAGAGTATAAGGGGAATAGGAGGGAATCACATAAAAATAATTAAAGGATGAGAAAAAGTAGTACACTGGATCCAGAAGGAAGGGAGAGATAGAATAGGGAATATTATTTCACATGAAGAGACATAGAAAGTCTATTACAGTGGAGGGAAAGATGGGAGGGTGTGTGATGGATATCACTTGAACCTTATTCTCATCAGAATTGACTCAAAGAGGGAATAATACACACATTCAGTTGAATATAGAAATCTATCTTACCAACAGAAAAGTAGGAAGGGAAGAGATTGTGTAAAAGAGGTGACAGAAGAAAAGGCAGACCAAGGGAGGTAGTAGACAAAGGCAAGATATTATCAAGGAGGAAAAATAGGATGGAGGAAAATAGACAGTAATCATAACTGTGAATGTGAATGAGATGAATTCTCATAAAACAGAAGCAAATAGCTGTCAGTCAAAAGCCAGAATCCTACAATATGTTCTTTACAAGAAACACATTTGAAGCAGAGGGACACACAAAGAGTAAAGGTAAAAGGCTGAAGCAGAATATAGTATACTTCATCTGAAGTGAAACAACAACAGTAAAAAAACAGGGATAGCAATCCTGATCTCAAAGCAAAAGCAAAAAGATACCAAACTGAAAGAGATAAGGAAGGAAACTACATCTTGCCAAAAAGTACCATGGAAAATGAAGTAATATCAATACTAAACACACATGTGCCAAGTGGTATAGCTTTCAAATTCTTAAAGGAGAAATTAAGTGAGTTACAGGTTCATGATGAAAAGAGATAGAGAACATTATGAAATGCAAAATAGATAATTTTGATTATATAAATTTACAAAAAAAGCCTTTGCACAAACAAAACCAAAGCAATGAAGATTAGAAGGAAAAAAGAAAGCCGGGAAATAATCTTTATAGCAAGTGTCTTTGAATGCCTCATATCTCAAATATACAGGGAACTGTATTTATAAGATTTATAAGAATGCAAATCATTCCTCAACTGACAAATGGTCAAAGAATATAGAAAGACAATTTTCAGAAGAAGAAATCAAAGCTATCTATAGGCATATGAAAAAGTGCTGTAAATCACTTTTCACTAGAGAAATGTGAATTTAAACAACTCTGTGGTATCACCTCATACCTATCAGATTGGTTAAGATGACACAAAAGGAAAATGATAAATGTTAGAGAGCACATGGGAAAACTGAGACACTAACACACTGTTGGTGGAGTTGTGAACTGATCCAACTGTTCTAGAGAGCAATGTGGAATGATGCCCAAAGGGCAACCAAACTGTGCATATTCTTTGATCCAGCAATACCAGTACTAGGTCTGTATTCCAAAGAAATCATAAAAAAGGGAAAATAACTTACATGGGCAAAAATATTTATGGCAACCTTTTTCATGGTGGCAAAATATTGTAAATTTACGGGATTCCTATCTGTTGAGAAATGACTAAACAAGGTGTGGTATATGAATGTAATCAAATACTATTGTGCAGTAAGAAATGATGAACAGGCAAACTTCAGGAAAACCTGGAAAGACTTGTATCAACTGATGCAAAGTGAAATGAGTAGAACTAGGAAAACATCACACACAATATCAGCAACATTGTGTGATGATCAACCATGAATAACTCAACTCTTCTCAGCAACACAATAATCCAAGACAAACACAAAGAACTCATGAAGAAAAATGCTATCCTCATCCAGATTACAAAAACAAACAAAAAAACTGATGAACTCTGAATGAAGATCAAAACATACTTTTTTCACTCACTTTATTCTTTTTTTGTGACTTTTTTTGCCTTTTGATCTATTTCTTCTTTCACAACTGTGATTAATATGGAAATATGATTTACATGATAGCACATGTAAAATCTGCATTAACTTGTCTACCATTTTAGGAATAGGGGGGAAAGGAGGAGTGGAGAAAAATTTGGAACTCAAAATCTTATAAAAAGCAAATGCTAAAAATTGTCGATATGTAATTAGGGAAAAAATAAAATATTATTAAAAATAGTTAGCTATTGTTCTTGTTACTGTCAAATGAATGGGTTTACCATTTGAAGGAAATAACCTTACATACACTTTATTTTGGCCCTCTGTTGTACTTAGCATATAATAATACGTTATAGTTATTTGTATATGTTTTTTATCATCCACTCAGAATGCAAGTTCTATAAAGATACGAACCTAATGTTATCTCTACGTTATATCTTGCACTAGGCCTAGTACAGTGTTCTTCACATGGTAACGCTCCAAATTGTACCTGATAATTTAACCAAACAATTGTCAAAGATAAACCTAGTGGTTTCCTCCTATGTTTTAACCTAGATTCCTCAGATTACAGAGAAAATGCCTATCTAATTAGCCAATACACAAATGCAATAAAAACAAAATTGGCAGATCCAGAACTGCAGATATATTTAATATACATATTTTTAAGGAGAAAAAAGAAATAAAGGAGAAGAAAAAGGGAAGGAAGTAGAAACAAAGTTGATGGAGTTTTGATCAGGCTTGGAAGGGGACAGGGAGCTCCCCCCCACACCTTTTTTTTTTTTTTTTTGCTTGTTTGCCCTTTATCTTTAGTTCTGCCTATTTGGTGATTAATAGCTTTGTGTCTATTCTACACAAAGATTTTGTTAAAACAAATACAATCTAAGAAAGATACAGAACAAAGGGCAGAACCTTACAGGAAACCTTTATGTAAAAATGGAGATTTTTACCCTCACATAAAATATAATTACAGAATATTCAGACATCTTGACTGAATTAATCATTGAATCAAAACTAAACTAAGCAGGAATAAAACTTATCAATCTGAAAGCAATATAAGGGCTTTGGGCAATTGGAGAAAAGAAGATAATGCCACACAGCAAATGTCTTGTGAGGCAGCTAGGCCAGTGAGGCCTAGAGTCAGGAACACCTAAGTCCAAATTTTGCTGCTTTTTGACCCTGGGTAAGACAATCTCTGTCTGCCTTAGTTTCCTCTCCTGTATAATGGGGATAATAAAAACACCTGTATCTCAAGGTGATAGCATCAAATGAAATAATATTTGTAAACTGCTTAACATAAGGCCCGGCACACAGTAGGTGCCACATAAATGCTTATCATCATCATCACCACCATTGTTATCATAGTCATCGTCACCATCACCATCATCATCTTCATCATCTTTAATCATTTGAAGAGAATCACCCATTTCCTGTAGGGCTATGGTTAAAATAGAAAGTCAACCCAGGTCTTCAACTATTTCAGAATCAGATCAGTTAAATGATGGTTGAAATTAATGGTGACAGACTTCATAGAAGTAATGGCCATTAGGAAGTTAGGCAAGTTTCTTAGCCCCCTTCTCCATTTACTACATAGTACCTTTGTAAACTTGCCCACCATGCAAGTAGAGACTGGAAAAACATCCCCTGAGCATGTTACACACATTTATATAGGTGAATACATTAACATGGATATATATGTAATTTTATTGATGCCTTATGTGTTTGTTTTTTGCATGGTAGTCACTTTGCATATACACTTTTATGTATGTTGCATCTTATCTCTAGTAGAATCATTCTCTAATAGCAGAGAAAAATAAGTAGACAAAACCCACTGACATGACAATCAGGTCTGTCAATATATGGGACATCTAGTATCTACCATCCTCCTCCTCCCTACTAACCTAAGGTATAGGGGATCTCCTCTGTTTGAACCATTCAGAGCTTGGAGGGTGGTGTTCCAACTACCAGTCATTCTTAGTTATCCATCTAAGGAGCCTATCATTCTATCTTTAATCAGGGGTCTGTTTTCTAGGATGCTGTTTGCTAGGTTGAATGCTGTGGTTGCATCTACTGAGGCAGGTGGCAACTGATTGACATGTTCTAGTATATACTTCCAATAAACTTCGATTCGCTCTGCAATCAGAAGTCTCCCATGCAAGTCCTTTCCTGTGTCCAGCGATTCAAACCCAACATCTGCTCACATGGCCCAGATTAAGACAGTGTTATTGGACTAGTTGTAGAGGGGTGGGGATCCTTTGGCTTTGAGGTCACATGTGGCCCTCTAGGTCTCAAGTGTAGTCCTTTGACTGAATCCAAACTTCACAGAATAAATCCCCTTAATAAAAGGATTTGTTCTGTAAAACTTGGACTCAGTCAAAAGACTGCATGACAAAATCAGAAACAGCAGGAAAAAGCAGTGAATTCAATTTTTTTTATTCCTATCGCTGTTCATTCTAGTAGTTAATTCACATTTAGCCCTATCAAATTTAATCTTCCTAAGATTAATTTTAATAGGGATGGATGTAGATGTGCTTTTAAAGTAAACATGAATAGACACAAATATAAACAGCTGAACTTAGATTTTAAAAAAATCAATTGCATAAGCTCAGGTTGGGGGAGAAGAAGCTAAGCAATGATTCATGTGATTAAAAATATCTCAATATGAGTGGAGTGAAAATGTAGCAGTTAAAACAAGGGAAGTTTTAAAACAAACAACTTTTCACTTTGGGCTGTTTGGACCACACCAAAATAATCAGTTCCATTCTCTGTGCCACATTTCAAGTTTGAGGTTGACAAACTAGAGTGACTTTGGGCAACCAGGAAGGTAAGTGAAGGGTCTGGAAAGGATATTATATTAGAAATAAGTGAAAGAACTAGTAGTCTGAAAAAGAGAAAACATTTTGTGGGAAGGATCCTACGATGATCACTGTGTTTGGAAGCCATGAAAGCTTATCATGAAGAAGAGGGATTAGATATGACTTATTCCCTGTTGCTCTATGGGAAGAACTTTGACTAATGAATGAAAGATAAAAGAGTTAGATTTTGGCTCAATAAAGAATCATAGGATCACAGAGTGTAAATAATCAGTTATTGAAGAGTGGTATGGAATGTTTTGTGAGGTTGTGTTATTGTTTGTGTGTGTGTGTTCTGGTCAAGTTTAGTCAAGAAAAGAGCTGTGAATGAGAAGAGATTTCCTTCCATATAATCTGACTGCTGGTGGGGATGCAATAGGATTGAAAATCTGTAGACAAAGCATTATATATAAGGTCACTGAGAGGAGTCAGTGAACTGAGTTGTCACAACAAGGGAGATAGGCACTAGAGGAAATCCAGGTGTAGATCAGGACATTTACATGGGAACCATGTAAATCTAACAAATCTAGGAACTCAGCCAAGACAAGAAACATCAAAATGACTGTCAGAAGGCAACTAAATAGAGGTCAATTCAGGAGGAAGGCTCTCAATGAATGGCACATTTTTATCTTCTTAGCACGATGTCTCTTACAGTGCTCTTTCATAATAGATCTGCTTGTGCTGGCAAAAGTTCCTTGTGTTTCTTAAAGGGACACTGCTCTCAATTGTAAAAAAAAAAAAAAGTGGTGCATATTCTTCATTTGAGAAGTTCAAGATAGTACTGGAGGGTATAAAAGAGATTTATGACTGCTATCTATATTCCAATGGTAGTCTAGGCTCCATGCTAGAAGAGATGATGAAAGAAATATCTCTCCATACTTCAAGTTAGGTTGGCTATTGTTTGTCCTTTGTTCTCAAAGAGGATCAATGGCTTCAGGAGGGTGATATCTTGACTTGCAAGTGAATTGGATTTAAGTGAGGCAGGCAGGACTACACAAAGTCATCAGCGTCACTCTCTCCTCCAGGGTAATTTGAGTCCAGTGGCAAGACATAGGCTAAAACAACTAGAGATGACTCTCAGATGCAGTGGAACACCTTGACTTTTTTAAGCTAAGTTCTTTCCCAGGTCTCAGTTTATCTGAGGCCATGCCGACTCAGGGATTTAAAGCTAGGTAATATCTTGCCATAACTCACAAGTATTCCAGTTGCATGATAAGAAGCTCTTAAGTTCATTTACTTGATCATAACCTTCTATCATTTCTTCCTGTGCCTTTTTTCATTCTAAACCAATTCTTCATCCTCATGATGAATTCAATCCCTTCACATTTCGGCATTTTACAAGGCTTCCACCCCTGCTAGGGCTATACTCTCCTCCCTTCCTGGGCATACATCTTTAGACATGACAAACATGTGGATTTGTTTTGACTGAATAAGCTTATTTGTGGCAATGGAAGGTTTTGTTTAGAACAGGGAGAGTTGAGGAATGAGGTAAGAGGTATTTGTGATGTAAAAAATAGTTAGAAAAGAAAGAAAAGGTTAAAGGCCTAAAATTACTAAGAAAAATTTTTTAAACGATCACATATGGAAGCTCAGAAGAGAAACACAAAAGCATGGGCATATTAATTCTACTGTATTAAATTTAATCTATACTTAAAAACAAGTTGTGTGTTACAGATATTCACAATTTCATATTGAATCCTCTTTCTCTTGTATATGGAAATATTCATGTTTGTTAAGTTTATAATAAAAAATGTTCTAAAAACCAAAATAGATGAAAGCAGGTAGGGATGAGACAGCATTATAAAAAAGATATATTCCTGCAAATAAATTCAGAAAACAGAAAGTGAAAGCATGGTGAAGAGCATGTGGATGAAGAGTAAAGGTGGGAGAATCAGAAGCAATTTGGCCAGTAGACTAGGGCTGGGTAGAGTCCCCCGAGTCAGACCAGGCTTTTTCAGGAATGTAACCTAGCCCTGTCACTTCTCCCTACTTCTTTTTCTGCCCTTAACCTCAGTTGTCAGATATATTACTCCAGTGTCCTACTCCAGCAGTATCTACTCCTTTAACTGTGCCCTCTGGAATTACAGAACACTCATTCCATAATTTAAAAAGTTCCTTTCTTTCTAGATCTCCTTCTCTCCTGTTTCTTTTGTCTTCTGGTGCTTAAAGAGACCCGATTTCCCTCTGAAGACACTGCACACCTTATTCTTTCCACTACTGGTTGCATTTTTATTCACATCTGCTGATACACTGGTCATGGAGGAGGAGTCAGAATACTCCTTTCTCCCCATTACCCTTTTCAGACTCTTGCTATCACTATCATTCAGGCTCCTCTCCTTTCCTACTTTGAGGTTCACTCTATCCAAAGTTATCTCTCATACTGGACCTTGTGACTGTCATCACCAGCCGCGAGGAAATTTTCTTTCCTTTTTCAGTGAATTTAGTGGCTGGTTCATTCATCTTTTCCACTCTAGCTCTTGTCTGACATATGATGAAATTGCCTGAAACATTCTAACCTCCCAGTTCCTCAGTCTACGCAGTTCCCAAGACCCACTTTCCTGCTCTAATTTATCTACATACAAAGAAGTTCACGCACTTGATCTTGCTGTAACTCACAAGTGTTACAGTTGCAGGAGTTCCTTTACGTGGTCATAACCTTCTATCATGTCTTCTTATACCTTATTCATTCTAAACCAATTCTTCATACTTACCATGAATTTGATCCCTTCACATGTCAGTATTTTACAAGGCTTCTACCCCTGCTTTGGCTACACTCTCCTCCCTTCCTAGTGTGAATACCTTATTTACTAAGTTTAGCTCTACAATATCTTCTACACCCAAATCTTTTAATTCTTTCCCAATCATCGCTCTTCCCTTGCCAAACACCACCAATGGATTATTCTCACCATGTCTTCTCCACTCCTATTTATATGTTGTTGATGAGAGCTGGAGGAAGTTACATGACCATGTTGACTCCATCCTCTACAAACCGATGTTATGTAATTTCAACTGGGCCCTTACTGTAGTAAGGTTTACAACTTACAGCTTTGCAGTATACCCTCTGCCTCATATGGCACAGTTGCAGTTACAAGTCTTATCTTTTCAAACATTCTCCCTTCTCAGAACTGAATATTACACATCATATTTTACTGAGAAATGTGAGGCCATTCACCTGCCATTAGTGAATGCCCTCAGGGACCTTCTATTTTGAAGAATAAGTCAAACATGCTTTGTTCTCCTTCTGGCTATGCTTCTCAGTCTCTTAGAATATAAGTTCCTTGAGGACAGGAATTGTTTTTTTTTCTTCTCACTTGTATTTGTATACTCAGGGTTTAGCAAAGGGGTTAGCACATAGTCAGGTCTTAATAAATGATTATTTTCCTCTTTTGTCTGCCTTCTTGCCTTTTCTCAATAATAGAGATAAGGTTCTCATAAAATTCATGGAAACTTAGGAAAAGAAGTTATCATTCCATCCTTGTGTTTGTGGTAGAGAAGAGCATAGGGAGATATATTCCTAATGTGACCAAGATTTTGGGAAAACAAACATCAACAGATTTGGAAGAATAGGTACCATCCCACAGATTAAAATTCCATGGTGGCAATCAGTTCAGAAGGGATAGAAAACTCTCAGTAATGAAATTCTAGGATATATAACTATATTTCTATCTGTCTGTCTATCTATCTATCTATCTATCTATCTATCTATCTATCTATCTATCCGTCTGTCTGTCTGTCTGTCTAAAGCAATCTTAACAAGGAGAAAAACACAAACAGGAATTGTCTGAAGCAGCTAATGTGTATATATGGAAATCTCTCCAACCCACTTATATTTTCAAAAGTAGTAAAAATGAGAACAAAGACAAGTAATAGATGACGAGTATAAGAGCATGCTACAATCATGTAAAAATATCATCAGAATGCCGGCTGAATGAGGATAGCAAAAAAAAAAATATAAAAAGGTTTTCTTTAGCTACATCAAGGGAACAGGAGTTAGTCAGAAAGAGATAGAGGTGGGGGCATAAGGAGATAATGAGAGAAGATAGAGCTATTCAATTCTAATTCTTCTCTGTTCTCCTCTTAGGAGACTAGCTTTTACCCTGGAAATAACTGTAAAACAAAAATGGCTAATGTGGAATTGGCACCCAAGATAAATAAGGAGATAGTGAGAGCACCTATCATCAAGTTACCCTTGACAAATCACCTGCTTCAGGTGAATCACACCCTTCATTACCAAAAGAATTGGCAGATATAATTACTAAACTGTTGTCACTGATATAAGAAAAAATCACAAAGAATCAAGCAGATCTCAAAAAAGTGGAGAGACAAATGTTATCTGTGATTTTTTAAAGGAAAAATAACAGAGTTTAAAAGTCATAGACCAATGAAATTAGTTTCCGTTGATGGGAAAATTACAGAATGGATCATCAAAGAGATGATTAGTGAACATTTACAAAAATATGGTGATTACAATGAACCAGCATGTTTTCATCACAGTGATACGTAATTTTTGACAGTTAGTAAACCTAAAAATCAATGAAATTCCATAGACAAAGTTCATTTAGATTTTAGCAAAACATTTGGTAAAATATTTCTTCCAATTATTTTGGAAAAGATGGAGAGATGTGGGTTAGGTAATGTTAAAATTACATGGTTGAGACTGGTGAATAGCCAATTCAAAGAGTATTCAGTAATTGTTTCAGGTTAGCATTGTGGAAAGTCACTAGTGAGTTGCTCCAAGGTTCTGTGGATGACACTGAGGTGTATAACTTTTCTTTAAAAGAAGAAGTGTAGATGGGATGTTTTAAACTGGCAGGAAAGGAAAAAAAAAAACTGGGAAGAATACCTAATATGCTGAAAGACAGAGTCAGGATCCAAAATCTTTTTATAGACTGGTGCATCAGTCTGAACATAATACAATGAAATTCAATAGGTAGAAATGTAAAGTCATACATGCATTTAATTTTATAAATACAAGATGAGAGAAACATATTTTGATAGCATTTTGTCTGGGAAAAGATGTGGGGGTTTTAGTGAATTGTAAGCTCAGTTAGTTAGCAGTGTGATATAAAAAAAAGCTAATATCATCTTGGACTTCATTAAGAGAGACATCATATCCAATAGAGGTTGCTGATTACTGGATATGATTTTCCCCTTGTACTCTGTTCTTGTCACAACATACCTGGAGTATTGTGTTCATTTCTGGGCACCACAGTTTAAGAAGAAATTGTTAGCAATGAAAAGCATACAGAAGAGGGAAACTAGGATATTAAAGGATCTTGAGTCCATGTCTGTTGAAGGAACTGAGGATGTTTAGCTTGGAGAAGAGAACATGGGGAAGCATGCTAGTCCCTCTCCCATTTGAGGTGCTGTCATGTGGAAGAGGGATTAGATTTTTATACACTTTTCCAGAGGGAAAAACAGGAATAATGGGTAGAAGTTTGGGGAAAAGAAGAGGTTGGGTTTTATGCTAGATATCAGGGAAAATATCCAATCAATTAGACATATCAAAAGTGAAATGGACTACCTTGGCATGTGGTGAGTTCCACCTCATAAGAGGCTGTCAAACAGCCTGGATGACTTCTTGTTAGGTATTTTATAGTGGGGATTCCTTTTGAGCACATGAGTTGGACTGAGTGATTTCTGAGGTCCCTTCTAACTTGAAAAAACAAACAAACAAAAACCCCCATAGGTTTTATAACTCTTTGAACTGGCAAAAATATTAGGACAAAAAATTCAAGAAAAGTGGAGAGACACGGAATCAACTAAATAGAAATTAATCTTAGAGTAATGCTTACACTGAATGACAATTTAAAGAAAATTCCTTTTACTAGACAGCTAAACCTTTGTTTTTCTTCTAATGACTAACCATCTAGTGTATTTCAAGTGTCAACTCAACTTCATAAAGACTAAGAACAGCAAGTAAGTGGAAAGAAGCAGCCTTTAGAAGCTGCTTTTCTTTTCTCCCTCCATAGATGTCAATATCTTAGAGCCCAGGGAGTCCCTACATTGCCAAGGAAACAGATATCTACAGTATTACTTGGAAATACGTATGCTTAGTACATTTAGTAAAACCTGCCCTGAGCCATCATTTCCATTTGTTCAGAAGCCAGCTGTTATAAATTATAGCACTTACAAAGCCAAGCAGAGGAGAGATTTGCCAATCTGTTCCCTACCTCAGCTTCATGAATCAGAACCATTTTTTTCATCCAAGGACTGTTTCGTCCTTATGCCTTTGTCTATAAATCACAATCCATGGGAAGCTTCAATTGCCAAAAGCCCATGACCCGAGGAGGACAACCCTTTCCTAGGGACTATGAAAATCAACACCCTCTTTTAGAGACTTTCGTCTAGGTCCTTTATGACAGTGGGATAATTAAAAAAATAAGTGACAATATCCATCTTGTCCAATAGCTTCTGCGGCTTTCAAACTATGTTTGGGGGGTTTCCACAGGAACCAGGGCAGAGCTTTGTACTTAGACACATTGTTCATATAGAACACATAATTCCCCATGTGCTCTGGTATTAATTTCTATTGAGCTTGGCTTTATGCCTCTATGCTTCTCTTGATGTTTTTGTGTGTTCCCATCTCCTGAATTTTACCTGTTCAGAGAACTACGAAATAAATTTTTGTTTTTGTTTTGTTTTGTTTTAGTTAGAAGAAAACATCAGAAGCCTCTAACCTATGCCCTCAAAGGGATCTTCAAGTATAACATACCCAGCTCAGCCTTCTTCTCACAGTCTTCCCTATTTGTGATTTGGCATCATTTAATCAGTAATGGAGGAGTGATCAAAAAAAAAAGTTTAATATGAGAGGAAAGATGAGTCAGATTCTCAGGCTGAGGTACCAAATAATAATAATTCAAAACATTACTCTTTAGCAAGAAGGAACCAAATAATTTCATTCAATTATTATTTACTACCAGAGGCCATTGTAAAAGGACCAAATATGGGTCAATAGTGTCCCATGGAATTATGAAGGGATCGTTACCTAGATTTAATAGTATACTGAATTATTACATTTTTTTTTGTATCCGGCATTGTAACAGGAAATAAATAATTGAAGATCTTAGATTACATCCATTTAGTAAGTTGCTGTTCCTATACCTGTCTTTCAAAAAAGATATACTGCTAATACATATCCCTATCTTGACCATTACCTTTAAAAATTTCACATTTCCCTTGGTTTCTCTGTCTTTTCACTGTCCTGCTTCAACCTAATTCAATTCAACTTAATAAACATTAATTGCATACATATTATGCATCTGGGGCTTTAGTAGACCCAGGGGATAAAAAGACTCAAGGTGACACAGTCCTTTCTGTCAAGGAGTTTACACTCAAAGAGCAGAGGCATAACATGCACACCCCACTGACATGATTTTTACAAATGAAAGGTCTGGATGATGTACTTTGAGAAAATTTAAGAATGAAAAAAAGTCACTTTCATTTGTGTGAAACAGATTTCCATGAAGTATACCATTTGAAATGGGTCTTGAAACATGAGGGTTTCAATAAGGAAAATAAAGAAGTGCTTGGTAGGCATGAATAAAACTTTGTGTGAATGCAGAGTGGAGAGATCATAACATAATCAGGGAACAGCTCATCCAATTTGTCCAGAACATTGAGTTCATTAAGGAAATACTTGAATGGTCAATTAAGGATGGATTTTTGAGGACATTGAATGCCAAACTCATATGGTTGCATATTATACCAGCAAAAATGGGGGTCTATGAGAGTTATGAGATCATACATAGAGCTATTATTTTATGGCTTCTCCCTGCTGCATTGAATCAGGAGGATAATATCAAAATCTCTTTAAAGGTATAAGATCTAAGAAATCCAGACATCACAATAAAATGAAATTTATGCCTGTCCTCTGGCAACTTGAGTCCCACAGGGTATAGCCCTTTCTCTAAATAACATCAGAAGCTATATAATGAAATGAAGCTTTCTTTAAAATATGGGAGCCCCAGGAGCTTCCATATTTGGACTATAGCTTTCTTCAAGAACATGTATATCAGATATTAATGTTTATAGATATAGATCAAGAAAAGATCTAAAGCCATTGACTTTTCAGGCTTGAAGAAGTGAATCTCAACTCAGTATTCTCAATTGACATATTCCTGTATGTTTCTGTTAGATTGACAGCCAGTTGAATAAATCCCATACCTTTCCCATAAGTCTTGCTTAACATGTAAGTTTTATGTATGTGCTGTCCTTTGTCTTTCTTGCACGGATATGGACTCATTACAAAACCATCAGTTTTGAAAACATTTGCTGCCAAAAGTGGGGAAAAGTGAGCAAGAGAGGCTGATCCCTCTCCTGATCCTAATACCCACCTTGATGCCCCCGACCAAATGTACAACATCCTCAGATTCAACATATATGTAGTGATGTTCAAAGGATTATTGGAAATGCAGAACAGGCCCCCAGGAAAAAAAAAGTTTTCCTTATGTCTCCTTTCTGAGTAAACTTTCTCCATTTATCCCAATTGCTCATCTTTTTTCTCCCCTTGCACATGAATCTCTAGGATTATTCAAACCTCAAATGAAACAGCATCATCAATATTCATTAGAGAAATTGGTTTATAAATTTTTTCTTTGTTTTCTTTCTCTTCTTGACTTAGGTATCAAATCATATTTATGTCATAGAAGGAAATGGATAGAAATCGTTCTTTAATTGTTCTTTAAATGTTTTACAGAATTTGCGTGTAAATCCCTTTGGTCCCGGATTGTATTTGTTAGGGAGGTCATTTATGACTTGTTCATTTTCTTTTTCAAAGATAAGTTCACTTAAGAATTTTACTTCCTTTTCTGTTACTCTGGGATATACATACATACATACATACATACATAAACATGCACACATACATATATATATATCAGTATGTTCACTCTTTGTTGCTGAAGAAAATCATGCCATCAGAGAAATGATGACATGACTTGCACTTGACTTTGTTTTGAGTGAGGGAGGGAGGGCTGTGCAGGTCACCAGCCTCACTTCTCCTCCAGAGCCATCTGAATCCAGTGACCAGATATTCATCAGGATGACTGGAGATGACCCAGGATGAGACAATTGGGGTTAAGTGACTTGCCCAAGGTCACACAGCTAGTGAGTGCCAAGTGTCTGAGGTGAGATTTGAACTCAGGTCCTCCTGACTCCTGCACTGTTGCTCTATCCCCTGCACCACTAGCTGCACACACACACACACACACACACACACACGCGTGTGTGTGCACCCATGTGTGTGTATGCATATGCATATTTGGTCATATATGTATAACATTACTCTGAATATTAAGGTATTTCATTTAGGCTTTAAGTTTTGCTGGTACGTAGTTAAGCAAAATGACTCCTAATAATTGTTTTAATTTTATTTTCATTGTTGTGCATTCACTCTTTTTATTCTTGATACTGGTAACTTGGTTTTCTTCTTTTTAAAAAAATCAAATTAGCCAAATTTTTATCTATTTTTTTGCACTCCCTCATAAAATCAACTCCTATCTTTATTTATTAGTCCAATGATTTATTTTTTACTTTCAATTTCATTAATCTTTCCTTTGATTTTCAGGATATTTATTTTGGTGTTTAATTGGGGCGGGGTAATTTGTTCTTTTTCTACTTTATTTTACTTTTATGCCTAATACTTTGATCTGATTTTTCTCTCTTTTATGGAGGTGAGAATTTAGTTAGGTGGTGGAGTGAGTGGAGTGTTGGACCTGGAGTCAAGAAGACTGATCTCCTTGAATTTGAATCTAACCTCAGATACTTACTAGCTGTGTGACCCTGGGAAAATCTCTTAACCCCACTTGCCTCAGTTTCCTCATCTGTAAAATAAGCTGGAAAAGCAAATGACAAACCACTCCAGCTGTGATTTTTTTCCCCAAGGAAACCCCAAATGAGATCACAAAGAGTCAGACATGACTGAAAAAGGTTGAAGAAAAAAAGCAAAATTTCTCTTGATTATTCCTTCAGCTATATCCCACAAATTTTAGCATATTGTCATTATATTTAATGAAATAATTGGTGTTTCTAAGATTTGTTCTTTGATCCTCTCATTCTTTAAGATTAGTTTATTTAGTTTCAAATATATTTTTTTTAATTTATGCTTCCAAGGCCCTTACTTGAATGGAATTTTTATTGCTTTATAATCTGGAAAGGGTCCATGTAATATCTGGACTTCTTTGCATTTGTTTGTGAGGTTCATTGCCCTAATATATGTTCATTTTTTGTGAATGTACTATATATAGCTGAGAAAAAGGACTCTCTTTTCTGTTCCCACTGAATATTCTCTAAAGGTTTATCATATTTAACTTTTTGAAAATTCTATTCATCTCCATTTTATTTATCTCCATAAATTCTATTTATATCTATTTAAGCCTGATTTATCTAGGTCTGAAAGGGTTAAGTTTAGTTTTACTACCCATTTCCATTTATAACTCATTTGAATGTTCCTTCAAGAATTTGGATGCTATTGCATTTGGTGCATTTATCTTTCTAATTGTCTTGGATCATTGTCTTAAGGAGATTAACCAAGTCTTTCACTGTTGATCATTATTGCAATATTGTCATTACTGTATATAGAGTTACAGGTCCTGCTCACCTCACTTTGCATCATTTCACAGAAGACTTCTGAAGTTTTTCTAAAGCTCTCTTTCTTATTTCTTGTAACACAATAGTATTCCATCACAATCATATACCGTATCTTGTTCAGTCATTCCCCCAATGATGGACAATCCCTCAATTTCCAATTCTTCACCAACATAAAAAGAGCTGCTCTAAATATTTTTGTATAAATAGTTCCTTTCGCCTTTTAAAAAATCTCTTTGGAATACAGACCTATTGGCAATATTGATGACTTTAAAGTTATGTACAGTTTTGTAACTTTTTTGGCATAGTTCCAAATTGTTCTTCAAAGTAGGTGGATCAGTTCACAATTCCACCAACTGCATTAGTGTCCCAATTTTCTCACATCCCTTCCAACATTTGATATTTCCCTTTTCTTTCATGTTTTATTTATTCATTTTGATCTTATATCAGATACAGCTATTGAATTTAGCTGTTAAGAGATCATTGATAAATTTTTATTGGCTATTCAAGTATTTATTTAACATTTTTATTCTGTTGCCAGTGTGACACTGACAGGCTTGACAGTTAAAGATATTTGTTTTTTGATATACTTTTCCAGATGACAGAGATCGTGAATAAATTACTCTTTGAAAAGACACCAGCAAAACGAAAAGTTACAAAAATGTTTATGGGGAGAAAGAGAGTGAGTGAGAGAGAGAAAGAGAGAGACAGAGAGAGGAAGAGAGAGAGAAAGAGAGAGAGAGAGAGAGAGAGAGAGAGAGAGAGAGAGAGAGAGAGAGAGAGAGAGAGAGGGAGGGAGGGAGGGAGAGAATACTCTGGAATTTCCCTCCCAACCTACAAGAGTAGTAGCAGGTTTGATTCTCAGAGCTAGACTATCTAAACCTCCACTTTAGGGTTCTAAGGGTACCACTGACACATTATAATGGTCTCTTTTTTTAATATTATTAATTCCAGTTTTTATACTGATGTATCCCCTCCCCTATTAATCTCTAGTGATCAGTGCTCCAAAAATAAATATATTTAATAATAATTACTTGTATGATCAGAAAATCATATTGAATTAAGCACTTATTAAGCATTTGCCATGTGCAAGGCACAGAGAGCATGGCATTAAAGGCATCTAGGTGGTGCTGTAGAGAGAGCTCTGGGACTGGAGTCAAGAAGATGTAAGTTTCAATTAGGCCTAGATACTAACTATGTGACCCTGGGCAAGTCATTTAATCTGTTTGCTCAGTTTCCTCATCTATAAAATGGGAATAACAACAGCAGCTCCCTCATACAGCTATGGTGAAGATCAAATGAGATAAGAGTTGTAAAGTGCTTAGCACAGTGTTTGAAACATATTAAGCACTATGTAAAATTTTTTCTATTAGTATTATTGTTAGCATTTACAAAGTGTAAAATTCAGAGCTTGGCAGGAGAGGCATCTAGATGGCATTTAGATGGAGCACTGGGGCTGTAGTCAGGAAGTCCTCAGCTCAAAATCAGCCTCAGATACTTACTAGATGTATGACCTTGGGCCAGTTACTTAACTTCTATTTGCTTCAGTTTCCTCAGCTGTAAAGTAGGTATAATATTTATCTTGCAAGGTTGTTATGAGGTTGTTATGAGGTTTTAAAATGTACCTGGCATATAGCAAGCATTATGCAAATACTAATTCTCCTTTTCTTTCCTTCCCTAAGGGAGGATTCACATACAAATATATACAAATAAATTGGACCAGGTCCCTAGCTTCCCGGAGAGATAATCAAAAGAGATGAAGCAAGTACACAATTTTAATACAAAATCAGATGTGATGAGTGTTCAAAAGAGTCACAAAATGTATTGTGAGGTCTGGGAGTGAGAAGACCTTTATCAGCCAAAGTTGATTTGAGAGGTCATCATGTAGGAAATTAACTGCTTTTGAACTCAGTCTTAATGGACAAGTGAAAAGGGCTCTAGGGCAGGAGAAGCAAAAACCATGGAGTGTTTGTGGTGAATGTTTACCCTTGTTCAAAGTTTTGCCTTCACTGGGATGTAGGAAACTAATAAGAAGAAAATCCAACTTTGAGCACATAAACATCCAAATAACTCCCGACGAGAAGAGATTGTTTTCCTTTGGAAATGTAGCCATCAGGGGAAAAAGCGCCAGTACAGACAATCTTCCAAATCTTGCTATTACCAGATAAATGACTATAACCTTTCACTGCCTATGTGCTATAAAATCATTGGAGATTCAAGAAGAGAGCAGAAAAGAAAATGCTTATGGTACCTGGCAGAAGTGAACATGAATAAAAGTAGCAGTGGGCTCTCTTCTTAAAATGAATTCCAGGGTCAGAAAAGACCACTGTATCAAGGGATCAAGTTTCCCAAATGAAAAAGTTTTCTCTGGCATTCAGGTATAGAAAGATTTGGGAAGACACAGATGACATTACATAAATGAGTACAGTTGGGGACAACGTCATAAGGTCCTGGCTGTTAGTGGCTGTGTACTTGGGAACTAGTTTCAATAATAAGGCTATCAGAACCTAGAGAAATTGTTTAATTAGGTGCAAGAAAGCTCTTTGAGTCTTCTTCATTAGCCTAATACTAATATTAAGTCCACCTGGATAAAGGCATGTATTTATCCTTCGTTGCCAAAGAAGACTATGCCATCAGAGAAATAATGACATCAGTTGTACTTGACTTTGTTTTGAGTGAGGGAGGGCTGTGCAGGCCACCAGCCTCACTTCTTCTTCAGAGCCATCTGAATCCAGTGACCACATATTCATCAAGGTGACTGGAAATGAACCAAGATGAAGCAACTGGGGTTAAGTGACTTGCTCAAGCTTGTGAGCATCAAACTAGTGAGTGTCAAGTATCAGAGGTGAGATTTGAACTCAGGTCCTCCTGACTCCTGCACTGGTGCTGTCTCCACTGTACCACCTACCTACCTTGGACAGAGGAGTATGTACAAGAGAGCTACCTGTTCTGTTTAATAACAACAATAATGGCAAACATCTATAGAGTGCTTTCAAGTTCGGAAAATCCTTTACAAATATTATCGTCTGATCCTTACAACAATCCTGGAAGGTAGCTGAAGGTGCTTAGCAATATCAGCCTTCTAGATGGCTTGTACAAGAGGGGTTCTTAAGCTTTTTTCTATCATGTATGCATTTTCAAGTCTAGTGGAGCCTGTAGATTCCCTGTTCAGAATAATATTTAAATGCATAAATTAAGATCCACATGATTTAAATATATTTAAAAATATTTATCATTTATTTTAACATTCCTTCAATTTTTTTCACTTGTTTTCATTTGTTTTTCACTTGTTCACTTTTTTCTCACTTGTTCCTCCTGCATTCATTGAGAAGACAAGAAATATGATATCAATTACACATTTGAAAAAATGCAAAACGTATTTTTATATTAGCTATGTTGCAAAAACAAAGCAAGGAATAAAAGATTACTTTCTCCTTTCTACATTGCCTCTGGAACCACAACTGCTAGTTGTGCTAGTTCTTTAATCTGGCACTGGGACCAAGGACTGTGTATGGGCATTGACATGGAGACCTGCACTTTGTGCCAGCAAAGAGTCCTCTGTAGTCTCTTTCTAATCAGTTTTCACTATCTCTGGGTTGAGATCTCCCAAAGATGCCACTTCCATTGTTGTAGCCACCTTCAAGACCTGCTGTGGGTGCTCATAGTACATGTACTTTGTGTTGCCCTTCATCTCCTGCGTCACAGACTTATTCTTCTGACCTCCTAAGTTATCTTTGGCTAGAAAAAATCTCTCAGTCTGAACTTTTATTTGCTCTGCTACTCCAGAATTAGATTTGAGGAACTATTTTAAAGTTGTTTGGAGGGGAATATTGGGAGACTTCAGCTGAGTTTTTATCTACTCTGCCATCTTGGCTCTCCTAAAATGCATAGGGTTGCAAAGGAAACCAATTTTATTAAAATAAAGATGTACATGTTTCTCTATCCAATTTCATGAACCTTGTAATATCAAGTAAATTACCTCTGTTGAAGAAGTATTATTATTTGAGATAAGTAGAACAAGTATTATTATCTCAATATTACTGATGAAAAAATCAAAGATTAATAAGCTTAAATGATTTGCCAGAAGTCACACAGGTAGTAAGTAGTAGGGCATGGATGTGACTGTAGGTCTTTCTAAATCCAAGTCCTATGCTCTTTCCATCATATTACACTGCTTCATCTTACAGTTGAAGAAACTGTCTTAGAAAGATGAAGTAAGAACTGGGGATAAAAAGACAAAAATTGTTCCCAATCTCAAGGAGTTCATTTTCTAAAGAGAACATGTAAACAACTATGTACAAATAATATATGTGCAAGTTATATTGGAGATAATAATTAGAATAAAGGTAGAATCAGAAAAGTGAATCCGAAAAGTCTTGAAGAAAGTGAGATTTTAGCTGAGATCTGAAGGAAGCCAAGAGGCAAAGAGATAAGAAGAGAATGTCTTTCAGGCACAGGAAGACAGTCAGTGATAATGTATCAAAAAGACAGGAAACTCATGTCACTGGTAGGGTATATGGAAGGGAGTAAGGAACATATTTAAGGAAGATTAAAAAGGTAGAAAGGAACAGGTTATGAAGGTCCAAATAAAGGGTTTGATTTTTGATCCTTGAGGTGACAGGGAAGCATTGGAATTTATTAAGCAGATTAGATAGCACGGTCAGATCTGTAATTTAGGAAGATCACTGTGACAGTGGAGTGGAAAATGGACTGGAGGGAATGCTAATGAGATCAACTAGCAGCATACTACAATCATCCATTTTGAGATGATAAGAGCTTGCACAGAGTGGTGATAAAGTCAGAGGAGAGATGTGGGAATATAGTAGAGATATTGTAAGCATAGACAACAGATTGGATAAGGTGTCTGGGAGAATAGTGGTGCCCATGGCAGTAACAGACTAGAAAGAAGAAAGGGCTTGGGGAGAAAAATTATGAAGGATAAGGACTTTGGTGGATAACTTAGATATTGAAAAAAATTATTAAAGGTAACAAAAATAAGGATACTAGATGAAATCTGCATTCCCTTAAAAATCTAAATCATGTGAATTTCAGTGAATTGCTATGGGTAAAGAGGAAAGATAATTGTTTGAGTCTGAAAATAGCTTAAAAATATGGCCTTGTGACTTTTGGAGTCAGTGTATGTTCTTCCTGTCCTTCACAGATGAATCTGCCCATTGATGGTGACAGAATTTCTCTTCTCTATTTTCCCCCACTTCCAGGAAGAGAGCCTCTGGCTCTTCATTCCACTGCTCCTTATCTACCTGTTCATTGTCATTGCGAACTTCATGATTTTCATTGCTGTAAGGCTAGATGCCTGGTTCCATAACCCCATGTCCAATTTTATCAGCACCTTCTCCTTCCTGGAGATTTGCTGTACCACAGCCACCATCCTCAAAATGCTGTCAAACCTGATCAGTGACCAGAAGACTATCTCCTTCACTGGTTGCCTACTATAGATGTATTTTTTCCATTCACTTGGAAACACTGAGGGCATCCTGTTGATGACTATGGCCATTGCTAGGTACATCGCTATCTATAATCCTCTTAGATACTCAACCATAATGACCAACCAGTCTCTGTGCCCAGTTGAACACTGGTTCTTGTGCCTTTGGCTTCCTTATCTTATTCCCTGAGGTTGCATGGATCTCTAGCCTAGGTTTCCATGTCTACAATCAGATCCATCAGCTCTTTTGTGACTTTACCCCTGTACTTAATTTGGCTTGCAAAGATACCTTTGTGGTCCTGGTGCAAGATATAATCCATGCTATTTCCATCCTCTCTACTGGCCTAATCATTGCCCTCTCCCACATTCAAATTATTACTGTAATCTTAAGGATACCTTCAACAGAGAGTCGCCAAAAACTTTCTCCCTCTGTGCTGGTCATCTTTCTGTCTTGATGTTGTTTTTAGCAGTGTAGTACTTATGAATCTTCTGGGCCATCACCAGTCATCCTGATTTATATCTTGGTGCTGGACTCCAATGACTCTGGAGGAGAGAATGAAGTTGATAACTGCACAGCTCTGCCTCACTTAAATCCAATTTACTTGCAAGTCAAGGCATCACCCTCTTGATGTTATTGATCCTTTTTGAGAACAAAGAATGAAAAACAGCAACAACTCATGTATCTATGTTTTTCAGCTACTTCCCCTCCATTCCGGAACACAACTATTGCAGTGATGTTTACCTTCCTTGACCTCATTTAAAACCCTATTACCTATACTTTGAGGAATGAGAAAAACAAGGAGTACATTAAGAAATTCTTCTCTCCAAAGTGAGAACAATAGAAATTTTAGAATCTGAAATGTCTATAGTATTTTATGATTTGCAGACAGCTTAACCATCTATATATATATGTATATATATGTATATGTGTGTGTGTGTGTGTGTGTATGTGTGTGTATGTATATACTTGTTCTCTTTATCTTTATCATGGTCCCATGCAGTGGGTCATTTTAAGGGATCCTATCATAATATTTACTTTACCCTTCCTCATTGCCATAACGAAGGCAGGATTAATCACACACTTCTCCTAGAGATTGAAATGTAGAAGGCATGCATTTTAATTGTTAAATATTTTGTTACATTTTTAATTCCAATTTTACCTTCATTGCTTGATCACCATAAAAATAGTTTAATTTTGCATCAAGTTTTCAAAAATAATTCATTAAACTGTGAAGCTACTGGATAGTCTCTTTCTTTTTTCACTTTGTTGGTTACATACCAGGTGAGATTTTCCTCAGCCCTCTATGTTTTTTTCATCTTTGACAAGGCATACCATCCATAAGTGGCTTCATTATTTCCTAGAGACTCCATAGGGTATGCCAGAGTTTTTGTTTCCTACCACTGACACAGTCTGCTAGTTTTTTCTCTTACTCAACTCAATTAGTTTTGTTTTCCTTTGTATTATTTTCACAGCATGAATTACATTGTTGATCTGAGGACAGGTTTAGGGCTACTTGCCCCAGTCACCAAAGTGACTCATTGTGGCTCTGCTTTCACTTTATTGTAATTTATTCCATCTTGCCTCAGTAATCTATTCTTTTCTTCTTGCTGAGTCAAATATAAAATGATGTTGAACACAGGAGCAGAAATTCTCCAAAGTACTTGGCCATTCCGAGATTCTGTCTTTTCTTTTTTGTAGAGGCTATGAAATTGTACTGAGAAGTATTGCAAGGTTCTATTCCCAAACAAAGTTTTCCCATGCTTGCTTAGTCTTCGCCACAAGTTTCTTCTATATGTAGCATCTCAGTGTTTTCAGAAAGCCCTGAGCTTAAGATTGCCATGTTATGTAGATTCCAAATGAGTATTTGGAATCAACATAATTTACCATGTGAAGGGAATTTTTGGTTGGAGATTTAGGAATGATGGTATCGAATGATCTAGTTTTCATCGGTACTTCTGTTGACCCAATAGCCTTGCACCATTCTGTGTAAAGAACTGGTGACTTTTAAACAGGGTGTATATATATATACATATGTTGGCTTAATACCACATTAAGAAGGTCATATCTCTTTGTTCTTCCTGCTTCCCCCAGAATACAGTTTTAGACTACTAACTGAGCCTTATACTTGGCACATTACTTTGTACACCTAAACAGGGCTTCCTTAAACCAGGTTGAGATCTCTCAGAACAAATTTCTTTCATCTTGTCTTTGGAAACTTTTTTTTCCTATTCTATCCTATTCAAGTAACTTCTATCCTTTATCCTGCCTCTCCTGGCTTAATTTATTTTCCCTTTGCTCTCTTTCCTAAACAACTATATTCACAGACATACATACATATACACACCCAGACATATAAACATATACTCTTCCCTTCTTTCAGAAATACTTATATGCTCACAATTAAGGTTTCACTTGAATTCTCCATTTGAAACCTAATTATATTCTCCTTAAACATCCTCCTAAAATTAACTTCTGCTATAACTTGTTTTTTAAGCTTAATTTATTTTTTAAATTTAATTAATTTGTTTTCAGTTTTCAACAATCACTTCCATAACTCTTAAATTTTCTCCCCCTCCCTGACCCTTCCCATCCCAAGACAGCTTGAAATCTTATGTGGGTTCTACATATACATTCTTATTAAACATGTTTTCATATTACTATTGTTGCATAGAAGAATTACAGTGGATAGAAGAAAACATGAGAAAAACCAAACCAAACCAAAACATAACACAAGAGAAAATAATCTGCTTCATTCTGCGTTTCTATTCCATAGTTCTTTCTCTGGATGTGGATGTCATTTTGCCTCAAGAGACTTTGGGAATATTTCAGGGTCTTGAATTGCTGTGAAGGGCTAAGTAAATCAGAAACAGTCCCCGCACACTGTAGGTGTTACTGTGTACAATGTTCTCCTGGTTCTGCACATTTCACTCAGTATCAGTTCATATAAATCCTTCCAGACATCTTTGATTTCCTCTCATTCATCATTTCTTATAGCAAAATAGCATTCCACTACATTCATATATCACAAGTTGTTCAGCTGTTCCCTAGTTGATGGGCATTCCCTCAATTTCCAGTTCTTGGCAACCACAATAAGAATTACTATAAATATTTTTGTACATGAGGGATCTTTTCTCATTTTTATTATCTCTTTGTTCTGAGATTAGATTTATCAAGTTCAGAGAGGGGGAGGTTGAGATCCCCCACTAGTATAGCTTTGCTGTCTATTTCTCCCTTTAACTGTCTTGACTTCTCCTCTAAGAAACTGAATGCTATAGCACTTGGTGCATGTACATTTTGTAATGATATTGCTGTATTGTCTATGGTGTCTTTTAGCAGGATATAGTTTACTTCCTTATCTCTTTTGATTAGGTTCATTTCTGCTTTTACTTTATCTGAGATTAGGATTGCTACCCCTTCATTTTTACATCAGCTAAAGCATAACATATTCTGCTCCAATCTTTTACTTTTACCCTGTGTGTATCCCCCTGTTTCAAATGTGTTTCTTGTAAACAGCATATTGTAGGACTATGGTTTTTAATTTCATTCTATCTGCCTCCATTTTATGGGAGCATTCATCTCATTCACATTCACAGTTATGATTACTATCCTTGTCTTTCTCTCCATCCTGTTTCTCCATGTTTTTGCTTTTAGTTCTCCCTTCCCCTTCCACAGTAGACTTTTAAATCTGACCATCACTTCCCTCAGTCTTCCCTCCCTTCTATCAGTCCCCCTCCCTTTTATTCTCCTTTACCCTTACTACTTCTTTCCTCCCTTTTAACTTACCCTTCATTTTCTTTCTCCTTTCTCTTTCTACTACCTATAGGGCAAGTTAGATTTCTATACTTAACTGAGTATTTTGTTCCCTCCTTGAACCAAATCAAATGAAAGTAAATCTCAAACATTGCTCTCTCCCTTCTTTCTCTCTACTATAATGTGTTTTTGTGCATTTTCCTGTGATGTCATTTATCTTTTTTCTGCCTCCTTCTTTTCCCTTCTCTCTTTACAATCTCTTTGCTCCCTTTATTCGTGTTTTTTATCATCACATCAGTTAATTTTTACCCTTTCTCTCTCTCTGTATATACCTTTTAAATGTCATAATAAATATACAATTCTCAAAAGTAACAAGTATCATCCTCTCATATAGGGATGTAAACAGTTTGCCTATATTGAGTAGAAAGTTTTTTTTCCTTCTGTTCACCTTTTTATGCCTCTCTTGAGTCTTGTATTTGAAAATCAAATTTCTATTGAGCTATGGCCTATTCATTAGGAATGTCTAGAAATTCCTTGTTTCATTGAATGTCCATCTCTTTGCCTGAAATATTAGATTTTTGCTGGGTAATTGATCCTTGGTTGTAGTCCAAGTTCCTTTGCCTTACAGAATATCATATTCCAATCCTTCCAGGCTTTTAATGTAGAAACTGCAAGGTCCTGTGTGATCCCTGCTATAGTTCCTGATATTTAAATTGTTTCTTTCTGACTGCTTGCAGTATTTTCTCCTTAACTTGATAGTTCTGCAATTTGGCAACAGTATTTCTTATCATTTTCAATTTGTTATCTCTTTCAGGAGATGATAAGTGGATTCTTTCAATGACTTTTTTACCCTCTGTGTCTAGGACCTTGGATCAGTTTTCCTTGATAATTTTTTGGAAGATATTGTCCAGGTTCTTTTTCTCATCATGGCTTTCTGGTAGACCAATAATTCTTAGATTCTCTCTCCTGCTTCTATTTTCCAGGTCAGTTGTTTTCCCAATGAGATATTTAACATTTTCTTCCATTTTTTTCATTCATTAGATTGTGTTTGACTGATTCTTGATGTCTCACAGAGTCATTAGGGTCTACTTGCCCAATTCTAATTTTCAATACATTGTTTTCTTCAGTTAACTTTTGCACCTCCTTTTCCATTTGTCCAGTTGTTCTTTTTAAGGAGTTCTTTTCTCCTTTTAGGTTTTGTGCTTCCTTTTCCATTTGTCTAATTTTTCCAGTTAGATTTTGTATCTCCTTATCCATTTGCCCACTTTTCCTTTTTAATTCTTCAGTGAATTTTTTTCATATTTTTAAAATCATTGGTCAACTACTTCTCTAATTTGGCTTTTAAAATCCTTCTTGATCTCTTCCAAGAATGCTCTTTGGACTTGAGACCAGTTTGTATTCCCTTATGAGGCTTCAGATGTGAGTACAGTCTCAATGCTGTCTGTTTCTGAATTTGTGTTTTGGTCTTTGTCCCCGTAATAAGACTCTATGGTCTTTATTTGTGTGGTTCGCTTCTTGCTCATGATGATTGCCTTTTCCCTGACTTGTAAAGTGGATCTTTGCTTCTGGGTCACAGGGGCTTTGTCCCACATTTCTTGTCCTGAGAACTTGAGGCTTTGTTTGTTTTGTTGGTTCTTTCAGTTAGAAGCTAGAATGCTGCAGCTTACTTGGTTCTGAGTTGACTGGTATGCCAAAGCAGAGGCCAGGTGAAGTACTTATGATTTTCCCCAGGGTTATATTGAAGCTTCAGGTGTGAGGTGTGGGGAAAGGTTGGACTGGCCACAGGAGGTCTCCTCCCTGAGCTAGAGTGCTCAGTGTTTGGTGAACCCCTGTCTGCACTGGTGTCTGCCCAATTCCCCTGGCTGTGCTAAAGCACAGCTGGGGTCCTGGTGCTGGTCCTTATGGGCTCCACCCCCCTGGGGCTCAGGATTTCCTTCTGGTTCACTGAGGTGGGGCTGTCTGGGACAGCTCTGGTCTTGCACTGGTCTCCTTCAGTCACAGCAAGAGGTACTCTCCTTGATGATCTTCCTAGTCTCTGAAGCTGAGAGACTGTTTACCCCTTAGGCTGATCCCACTATACCAGGATTTTTCCTGGGGCAGTCTTCTCCAGATTTTTCAAGGTCAACAAAGAGAGGGTGAGAGCTCTTACTATTTACTCTGCCATCTTTGCTCCCAGAAATTCAAGTAGGTGGCTTTCAAACATTTGGTCTATGGTCTCATTGTCTCAAGAGTGATTGATGCTATCACCAGTGCCTTGCATTTCTCTCTCACTCAGTTCCACTGGACTCCCATCCTCTGCTGATATGTTTGAGAATCTGTACTGCTACTTCAATCCACCCCAATGGTTCTTGCTCAGCTCTGCTATTATAACTTAGTTTCATTAACAACAAAATTTTTTCTATCTCAAGTAATGATATGATTTCATTGATGTGGTTATATTGCCACTACTATATGTCCCAACCCTTGTGTAACCAAATAAATGATCTCCAAGAAGTTCTATGGTTTCAATATCTAACTTTTTGTTGATCTTGTTTATACTTTCTTAGACTAGGGAAACAAAAGAATGGATAAACATGATACTTACTAGAAAGGGCTAAATAGGTGGGGAATAATGTCTTGGAAAAAACTACCACAAGAAGGATCTATAGATATAAAGCATGAAGGTCCTTCTGCTTGACTTTGCCTTTCCACATTGCAATGACTTGATGAAGCATTGTAGCTATATTACCTATCCCCTATAGAACATCATTTAATGAGTATTTGGAATCTATATAATGAATTCTTCTCCACCTCAACCCCTGGGTTGGCCAATAATCTATATTTCTCTTCATGTTGGGAACAGAATTAGTAGTCAGCTATTGTGTATTGTGTTACCAAGGGTTGGACCTGGTGTGAAGACTGGGACAAAGAGTTGCATGAATTCTCCTATGATACCCAGGAGAGGATATGTCTCCACAAAGGCCTAAAAAAAAAAAAAAAGATATGACAAGAATGGTAATCAATGCATGGAATGATGTTGTATGATACCTCAGTAATAACATGGCTTGTTATAACCTAACCAAAGATAGTCAAATAAATTGTTCCTTGATTTAAGGATCTCTGGACCATCCCTCTGGTACCTCTCTAGTCTATAGGTGGAGAAGATTGTAATTTATATCCTCAACTCAGAGTATGAAGAGATTAAATGTCTGAACTGGACTTTTGTCTAAGGAAGTGGGAATTGTCAAATCTAATGTTCTCCAGACCCTTTGAAGCTTGCAAATCTTTTGGACTGAGAAGGGGATTATGGGTAGTAGACCTAGGTCAAGGGCAAAGCCTAGTCCTCTTCTTCCTTCCTCTTTCTCCCTCCTAGCAGGTTCCTCTTTAGAGATTTTTTTTACTGGAATTTCCACTTTGCTCTAATTTCTTCAATAAACTCACTTACATATTAATTTGATAATACGTAGAAGACTCCTGGGGCATGACTAAGTTACCAAGGACTTTTTTTGCACTTATTCTAAAGTTTATGAATCAGATCAATTCTTCAAACATTTTATCACTTACATTCTTTGGGATAGTATGACTCCATTTATAAAGTCAATCAACTCCACCCTCACATAAGAAATCAGGATCATTTCTATGCCACCAAAAGGCATTAAAGTACAGCTTTTATGGAGAAATAAAAGAAGTAGAACAGAGGTATAAGCCATCATCAAATCTTTGCATGACTCAAAAAGGAGGTAAACTTCTTATAAGTTTTATGGATGGATAGCAAATTGACTATCTCAATGCTACACTAGTATCTACCGTATATCAAAAGACCAGATGAGGTCTTCCATTGTGTTCAATGGCTGCTGGATCAGAACCTGGCCTTATTGGGCCAATGTACATTAGTATTTAACTCTCAATTTAGCTTATATCATTAACATTCAAACTCGCAATTTCATGACAAAAGATCTAAAGCCATTGGCCTACAACAATATAAAACTGGGAGATGCTCTTAACTGGGTAATTTCTCTGATTGAAAAAAATGTCATTTTGAAGACAGATTATGGAGGGAGGGTGAAATCTTATTGGAGTTCAGATTTTGACATCAAAGATTTTGCAGTGGCCAGGATTGTTTAGTTAGGATTGCTTTAGAAAAGATGTTCATACCAATGAATTTAGAAAGATCTTGGTGATTCAACATTGGGAAGAGGCTGTGTTGGTGGAAACATTCAGAACAGAGTTGAAGAAAATGAAAAGATTCATTAAAGAGGTATTTGGTTCCTGAAAGGTTGGATGGAGCAAGGAAGAGCTTGCATTCAGTCAAATGATTGATGGGGCATAAACTCAATTCCCGAACAGGGGAAAGAACCATTTGTGAGAAAAAGAATGAATGAGAGTATGAATTCATGCAATCCGAGATAATTAGGAATTATGCAAGGCCAACAGAGTTGAGATAAAAGAATATCAGAATTGCAAGGGACTTTAAAAGTCACCATTTATTCAGCATATTCATACTCTCTATAATATTGCTATATATGGGTCTGCCCCAAATATTTTATATTTATATGATTTTTTAGTTTATTTGAAACAAATGAAAAATTGAAGCAAGTCCTCAATCCTATGTGACCCCTTTCTGCTTCTGCATTGATGGCAATAGACGTAGTCCAAAAGGGGCAAAGATTGCTAGAACTCTCTCTAGTCATTAACTGTTGGTACTCTAACTGTGAGATCTTTGACCAGTTTTCAAAAGAACTCTTCTGAGAAGTATTTTAAGAAAAGGGTGGTGGCTATGTGAGTAGAGAGAAAGGGAAATGTAAGCGCACACATGAACACACACACACAAATATGGGAGAGAGAGGTTGTGAAGGCAGAAACAATAAGAACTGACAACACATTGGGAGTTGTTCAAGCAAGAAGTTGAGGATGATATTGGAGTGGGGATAGTGATACTTTTCACAGTAATAGGAATGCTAGGATATAGGAAGGTTTTGAGGAAAGACAGTAATCTCTTAGATATATTGAGTTTGAGCTCTCTATAGGACATCAAGTTTTAGATTATAAAAAAGTAATGTTGGTGATGTCAAAATGGAGGTCAAAAGAGAAACTATAATTGTTTATACATGAAGATGATAATTTGACTCATGTAAAATAATGAGATCACCAAATAAGAAAGTACTGAGGAAAAGGAGAAGAGATCCTTGGAGGTCACCCAAAGGTAGTGGGAATGACTTCAATGAAGATCTTGCAAAAGAAACTGAGGAATAATTAGGCAGATAGAGGAATGTCAATAAAACATAGAAAGGAGAGATCTAAAGAATTCACCCTGGAGGAAAGAATGAATTACTGTGTAAAAAACAGAAAAGGATTAAAAAACGATCAGGCTTGAGAATATATCTGGCAATTGTGATCATTGATTATTATAGAGGGACGAGTTTAAGTTGAGTGATAAAAGTTAGAAGCCAGGTTGCAGAGGATTCATAAACTGAGAGAGGAGAGGAAGAAGTCAGGTCCCATGTACAAAGAGCTTTCTGAAGGAATTTAGTAAAGAAAAAGGCAAGAGATATATGATGGTCAGATCAAATGAGAAGGTTTTATTTTTACTTTTACATTAAGATTATGGAGATTCAAACATATTGTAAGCAGCAGGAAAGAAAATAGGGAGAGACTGAATTTAAGAGAGGGAATGTAAATGAGAGTAGGGGAAGTCTCCTAGGGAAGACTTGAGTAGATGGAATCAATAGTGCCTGTAGAAGAAATTGACATGGGCTACCTCTTCATGTGAGACATAAAGAATAAGGACATAGTAGGGGAAGATGTCTGAGGTTAAGAGGAAGGAATGATACATAGTTCTAGATAAATTGCAATGAGGGAACATGCCCATTGATTGGGAAACACCTAAAGGAATGTAATGGAATATTACTGTACTATAAGAAGTTAGGAATGTGATGAATATAAAGAAACATGAAAAGATTTATATAAACTAATGCGGAACGAAGCAAGCAGAGCCAAGAAAACAACATATACAATGATTACAATAATAAAACAGAAAGAACAACCACACACAAAAAAATTAACTAAATGTTGCACAATTATAAAAAATGAACATGGCTCAAAATAAGTGCTATGAGAATACACTTCCGCCCTATGTCTTTGGGAGAGAGGTCCATAAGTATACTACATTGCACTTATTGTCAGACTTTTTCAAGTTATTAATTACTTACACTGATTATTTTCGTCCTCCTTTTCTTTATGAGAATAGTCTTTGTTATATGGAGTGACTGTCTGGGAAGGGGAAGGAAAAGGGAATGAATGATTGAAGAAATGCAGACAATGTAAAAACAAAAGGTATCAATACAAATTTACTTTAAAACAACAAATTTTATCCCAAAGAAGAAATATGAGGAGATATTCCCCACCTCATTACTTTGCAGAGGTGAAGGGTGGGTCCTAGATGTGGCACATTGCATACACTGTTAGGTGGGTTTTTTTTTGCTAAATATTGATCAGTTTTGCTGATTCTCCTCCCTAGTGTCATGGGTATAGTGATAGCTAGCTGACAGAATTTAGAGTGGCAACTAAAGCAACAGCCATATGGACTTGATGATATAGCAGTCATATTTCAAGGAATCTGTAGATTCAACAGCAGTCAAAAATATTTATTAGGTACCTACTATGTATTAGGCTTTAAGCTAAGTGCTGGGGATACAAAGAATGACAAAAGATGGTCCCTGCCTTCAGGGGGCTCACAACCTAATGGAGAAGACAACATTTAAAATAGATAAAAAGGAGGGGAATGGTATCTGATAAGAGCGTGTGTGTGTGTGTGTGTGTGTGTATGTGTGTATGTGTGTGACAAATCATTCTATGGTTGGCAATGAGAAACAGAAATAATCATTCATGGTTCAGAGAACAGTTTAGCAGAGCTAAGAGTCTATGCCACATGTACAGATATGCCCAAATACTCCAACTATAACTGGGCAACTGAAAAACTTCCCTGAGATTTTCTCCAACTTATCCCATCCAAATCTTGGTTGTACATTTGTAAGTTGTCTTCCCCATTGAACTGTGAGTTTCTCAAGATCAGGGTCTGTCTTTTGCCTTTCTTTATAACCATAATACTTAGCGCAGTGCTAGGACATAGAGAGTACTTACTAATACTTGGGTGCCTGTGACTTTGAATATGTGCAGAAGAAAGTAGTTCTCTGTGCAGCAAGAAAGGCTGCCCAAAAAGAAATTGAAGTTCACTGTAAGCTGACTGTATTTGTGAATGGCAGCATAAACCATAGCCTAGATAAAGAATCATTAACTCATTTTTATGACTTATTTTTTAAAAGTTGTATTACTGTGTTTTTATATTTTAAAACATTTACTTATTATCCCCCCCACTTATTGAGAGGTCTCTTGTAACAAAGTAAAGCAATTTAAAAAAACTAATAATACAATGACATCATCTGAAAATCCATATAATACTCCATATCTGTAGGATCCCTCCCATTTCTCTAGAAGCAAATAATGTTATTGAAATACAAATTTACTCAGTAATAATCATAAATGTCTGTGTAAGGTCTATGAGCCCTACAAATTAGTACTGACTTAGTGGTCTCTCTTCAAGAACTCCAATAGATAACTGAGGTTGCCATCATAACCTTCTTTGCCCAAGGCACCTGATGTTAAGAATTTGTACCCGTGAAAATATTTCTTGAAAAGATGATGAGACAGAAGAAGCCCATAATGTGTTTCAGGACCATCGAACCTGACAAAGAAATTTTGGTTGGACAATCTAGAGAAACTTAAAACATTTACTCAGGTCTTATCGGTCAATACATTCAGTGATTTATGGGAGAAATCCAAAAGTATATTGAAAGTGAAACTTTTTTATAGATCTAATTGGGTGCTACAAGGTTAAATGCATTCCTGTTTTCACAAGGAAAAATGTTTGAAAGTTAGATGATAAATGGTTCCTGTACAATATTTCAAATTGATTCAAAGATGCAAAGATTCATTGGAATCACCTCTTCAGATTGTGACTGAGGTTCAGAATACTAGGGAGGAAAGGGGTGGAACACATAGAAAGTTAAAACTGATCATATGTAGCATAGTAATTGATTCTGAAACGTGACATCTGGTGGATAGCAATTGCACAAGTTGTGGAACTAACTTGCGCTTTGCCACTGAACTCTTGCTCATCCTCAAAAGCAATCATTCAGATCCTTAGTAAATGGCAGAGGTCCTACACCAGACCCTAGGATTTCCAACTCAGAAAGAGATATGGTTTATGGATATAGCTTTTTGGAGGAACACTCAGGGGTAATATTCGATGTGCTACTCCATGGTGAGGGAGAGTAGCAATTATTCATCACCAGGGCACAATCTCACTTACAACTGGGCTTTAAACTGTTGTCTGATGACCAGTGTTATGGATCCCTAGATCAAAAAGAATTTCTATACCTGTGACAGGTGCGACACAGTCTTCATGCATAATCAGAACCAAAGCTATTTCTATTTTTGCTGCTTCATCAGCATGCCAAATGGGGAACAGTTGAGCTGTTTGCTGTGGGGTCTTTTGTCATTTGGATGCTTGTCTGAATCAGCACAGAGCTTTGGCAGAGTCTGGACAGATATCTTGCTAGGATCAAAAAATTTGTGAAAGCTATTACAAGACCATGTGCCCACTAAAGATCACCATTGTAAGGGTGTGTGGTGTGATATCTGTCATACATGTGTCCAGTAAGATGGTAGACATTTCTGCTACCTGGGGCTCATCAAATAATCTGAACCTACTAAAAATATATATCCAGTATGATTCTGAATGCATGCAAGAGATGGGAATGCACATCAAAATATTATTTATGGTGCACACATGTATAAGCCTTCCTGCGAGTGGGAATTTAAGGGCGCATATCGTATGGAACAAACATCAACTACAGGAGCAACAATTCATCAATACCAAATTTAAACCCTTTATATTCATTGCCTATAATTCAAACTCTCTTGACATGAACTTTATAGCTCAATGGCTCCTTTCTAAGAAAATGGAACCAGAGGCTATATCAAAAGTGGGGGCAGGGGAGATAAAGCTAATTTGTAAATGGTTTAAGGCCTTAAACATTCACTCCACTGACCCTTTATATTAATTTCTTTTAAACAAAATGGATAAAGGAAATAGGAAAAAGGCCCAATGTATGCAAAAATATTTACAGCAGGTCGTTTTGTAGAAGTAAGAAACTGGAAAGTAAAAGGATGCCATTCATGATCAAGAAATGGATGAATAAGCTAGAATATATGAATATAATAGAAAACTGTAAGAAATGGAAAAAGATGATTTCAAAGGGGCATGAAATGACATATAAATTGAGACAGAGTGAACCACAAGTTACTATAAAATTAATATTACAAAATGAATGATTTTGAAGACTTTTATAAACTGATTAATGAAATGAACAGAATCAAGATTTATACACGAGCATTAACACTGTAAAAACAAACAACTTTAAAAGCTACAGGAAATCTGATCCACACAATAACCATACATGCATGCATGAGTTCAGAGGATCAATGATGAAGCATGTTATCCACCTTCTGACAGAGAAGTGATGGATTTAGGGCACAGAATGAGAAATGAACACACACACATGTGTATGTGTATATATATTTACACAATACACACAAAAGTATACACATATGCATACATATGAAAGTGGCCAATGCAGGAATTTGTTTTACTTTATTATGCATGTTTATTACAAGAATTTCCTTTTTTTTGCCCAATGGGTTTGGAGGGGAAGGAAAAATGCATTTCTTTTCATTTTTTAAAGTCTAAAAATAAAACCAAAATACAGAGGCGGGATTGTTGCAGATTTGGAATGTTGCATGAGATTTTAGATGAAGTAATTTTATGGTTAGTTTTGCCTAATTGTTTTATTTTGCTATAAGAGACTTCTCACAGGAAAGTAGTAATCTGTAAAAGTGTGTAAAAATGAAATATCAATAAAACTTTTCAAAATTAAAGAAAAATAAAAAAATTAAAAAAACAACTAGAAAATAAATGAACACATGAGTGAATTAATAAATGAATGAATGAATAAGGTAATTAACAAACTTTCTGTTGATAAAGCTGAGCAAACTTCCTCAATTGATGGGTGTCCTGGGTGCAAGTTTATCAGATTTTTCCAATAAAACGTCGAATTAGGATTATGTTGGGCATTTGCCCAGTTTAGAATCATAGAAACCTAATCCGTTGCTGCTTGATGAGCAGACTGAGCTCATGCAAAGGATCCCAAAAGCAGGCCCTCTGAGAAATGTTTCTTTCTCACAAAAGCAGATGGGACAACCACTGGGAAAACAAAATTGAAATTTAAAAGTTATCCTCTTGCAATCTACTAAAGTAAAACCATTCAGATACTTGGGGTCTACAGCTCCCTCTCCAACTTGTCAGGAATAACTTCAAGGAATCCCTTCACAGTGAACTGTGTACATTAGTTACTGGTTAACAAGAGTGGAAAACATTTTCTTATGCTGGCAGTAACTACTGGGCAGTAATAGCATTTTTAGATGGAAGGAAGGAAGGAAGGAAGGAAGAAAGGAAGGAAGGAAGGCACCTTCACATGGCCATGCATCTCATAATGCCACAACTCTCAGAGCAGACAAAATCATACATATGGGTCGTAGTTATGCTCTCAGGGAAATACAACATACAAGGATATTTTATGATCAGCACATTCTGCTTGTAATAATACCACGAGACTACAGAATCTACCTTTGTACTTTCTCATTCCTTTACACAAGCTCAGCCTGCTCATCACATAGCAGCTGATGAGGTCCTTGATATCTGAGGTGCTCTGTAGTATGTATTGATCCTTGGTATACTTTCAAGACATCATGGCCATAACATCACCTATGATGTCAGAGTAGAAAACATAACAGGAAAATATAAAGACACTTGAAAAGCTCCAAAGTTTCCTTCATGGAGTGGTACTGGAAAGGTTGCTCTATTGCTCAAATTTTCCCTATAGGGAATTCAGAAATAACTTGGCAATCTGTCTCCTGGAGTGGTTCACACTGTTATGAGGAAGGGTTGGTATTTATGCCATCTTTGCAGTTGTAATCCTCTATTTATTGAGACTCCTGGTTCAGTGTCTTACACCGACCAGGGTAACAAGAAGCCTCCTGGCATTGATGGAGGAAAAAAAATCAATCACTAAGGAGATGAGTGGAATTGTTCAGATACTGCCAAACTTCATAAATCTTAGCAAACTGGTATCCCTTTCATTCAGAGACATTCAATTACATAGAGTAACAGATCCCCTTCAGAGCAACTGTTTATCATTGTGTCTACAGAATTCTTTCTCCCTAACTTTCTCCACAGGTCCTGAATAGCATAAACATCAACTGTCTACTATGGATAGTGGAATGGGGAAGAAATCCCACTACCCAGTGTGATGACTTTACCTTTGTTATAGTCTATCTCTGGATGACTAAGCATTAAATGCAAGACTGCAGGTAATAAGCTGTTAAAGTTATTATTTTTGGTCTCCCAAACTGGTGCAACATTTTGAAAATGTATTGCATTTGTGAGACCCTCCCCTAACCTTCCACAAAAGACAATGTCAAGCCATTGCTCTAATTTTCTAATGCTCTAGAGAAAAGTATTATGTATGAAGAAGCATGGGGATCTTCCTTCAACATTTTTCCCCCAAATTATGAAACTGAATTCTGGTTAATTTTGATGATTAATTTTATTCCTCAAAAAACTAAGAAAATGTATTCTCCATTTTCAGGGGTAGATGGCTGTGGGTATAGAATATTAAATATGCCTGATGGCTGATGAAATAATTGGTCTTTCTGGATTGTTTTTTCTCTTTATTTTTTAAAATTTCCTTCAAAGATTTGTTGGATGTGTGTTCGTCTGTCGTTGCCAAAGAAGACCATGCCATCAGAGAAATGATGACGTGACTTGCGCTTGACTTTGTTTTGAGTGAGGGAGGGCTGTGCAGGTCACCAGCCTCACTTCTCCTTCAGAGCCATCTGAATCCAGTGACCAGATATTCATCAGGATGGCTGGAGATGACCAGAATGAGGCAATTGGGGTTAAGTGACTTGCAAAAGGTCACACAGCTAGTATGTCAAGTGTCTGAAGTTAGATGTGAACTCAGGTCCTCCTGACTCCTGCACTGTTGCTTTATCCACTGTACCACCTAGCTGCCCCAACTGGTTGGGTAAGGAAAGGAGGAAAGACATATTTGCAAAAGAAAATATAATAAAAGGAAAAGATATCAATAAAATTGTGTAGTTATACCATGGACTCACTCTCCCAACCCACACACATTATCAGTCAGATTTCCAGGACTAGGCTATCTCTATCTAATGGTATCCTCTACAGATAGTAGGGGTGTCTTTATCCAACATTATTGATCAGAACCCTCATTCTGCTGTTTTCCTCTCACTTTTAAGGTTCAGTGATTAGTGCCCACTTCCATGTAACCAATTAACATCAATTAATTTTTATGAAAGGATAATTACTGTGAAGATAGAACAAAAACTGAAGTTACAAACATCTGAATCTAACACATGGGGACCGACTCTCTCCTACACCACTGGCTAAAGTTGCCTCAAACTTTAAGGATTGCTACACAGCATTGGCACAACAATTTGATTTACAAATTTGACATTTGAATTACTTTTTTACTCTTTTGGCTGTCTTTGATCTATTCTGGATTAAACAAGTCATCGGGAATTCGTTCCTCATCTTCTGGTCTGACTACCAAGCCTGGCATGGACTATGGCTCACAGATTCATGATGACTTATTCTAATGACCTGTTGAAGCTCACAAAGTAATAACCATTGCCAATATTCCTTCATCTAAGTGCAAGAAAGAATGAACAAAACAGAAACAGAAGCAACAACAGATTCATGTTCTCATAGACTACATTATGACCACCCAAGTGGGACATGAAAGATCAAGGCATTTTCTCTCCCTAATTCAGAGACTTGCAGCATTTATTGCATCCAGAAGAGATTTTTTTAATTTTTCTCCTCTAAATCACAAAATTATTTACTTTTTCTTAATATATTTATTTGTTTTAAATTTTCAACATTCATTTCCACAAAATTTTGAGTTTCAAATTTTCTCCCCATCTCTCCCCTCCCCCACCCCAAAAAGCCTTGCATTCTGATCACCCCTCCCACCAATGTGCCCACACTTCTAACACCCCTCCCTTCCCTTATCCTCATCTTCTCTCTTGTCCTGTAGGGCAAGATCAGTTTCTATACCCCTTTACCTGTATTTCTTATCTCCCAGTTGTACACAAAAGCAATTCTCAACACTTGTTCCTAAAACTTTGAGTTTCAACTTCTCTTCTTCCCTCCCTCCCCACCCATCCCCACTGAGAAGGCAGTCAATTCAATACAGGCTGCATACGTGTTTTGCAAATGACTTCCATAATAGTTACAGTGTGTAAGGCTGACTATATTTCCCTGCATCCTGTCCTGCCCCCCACTTCTTCTGTTTTCTCTTTTGACCTTGTCCTTCCCCAAGAGTGCTTACTTCTAATTGGTCCTTCCTCCTATTTGCTCTCCCCTCCATCATCCCCACCACCCCAATTGTCTCCTTCTCCCCTACTTTCCTGTAGAGTAAGATAGATTTTCATACCAAATTGAGTGAGAATGTTATTCCCTCCTTAAACCAAAAGTGAAGAGAGTAAGCTTCACTTTTTTCCTCTCACTTCTCCTCTTTTCCCCTCCATTGAAAAAGCTTTTTCTTGTGTCTTCTCTGAGAGATAATTTACCCCATTCCATTTCTCCCTTTCTCCTCCCAATCTATTCCTATTTTATCCATTAATTTTATTCTTTTAGATATGATTCCTTCCTATTCAACTCACCCTGTGCTCTCTGTCTCTCTCTCTGTCTCTCTCTCTTTCTCTCTCTCTCTCTCTCTCTCCATATATATATATATATGTATGCATGTATGTATGTATGTATGTGTGTGTGTGTGTGTGTGTGTGTGTGTGTGTATAATGTCTCCAACTACCCAGATACTGAGAGAAGTTTCAAGGATTACAAATATTATCTTCCCATGTAGGAATGTAAACAGTCCAACTTTAGTAAGTCCTTTGTGATTTCTCTTTGCTGTTTACCTTTTCCTGCTTCTCTTGATTCTTGTGTTTGAAAGTCAAATTTTCTATTCAGCTCTGGTCTTTTCATCAAGAATGCTTGAAAGTCCTCTATTTCATTGAATGACCATTTTTCCCCCTGAAGTATTATACTCAGTTTTGCTGGGTAGGTGATTCTTGATTTTAATCCTAGTTCCTTTGACTTCTGGAATATCATATTCCACTCCCTTTGATCCCTTAATGTAGAAGCTGCCAGACCCTGTGTTACCCTGATTGTATTTCCACAATACTTGAACTGTTCCTTTCTAGCTGCTTGCAATATTTTCTCCTTGACCTGGGAACTCTGGAATTTGGCTACAATATTTCTAGGCATTTCTCTTTTCGGATCTCTTTCAGGAGGTGATTGGTGAATTCTTTCAATATTTATTTTGCCCTATGGTTCTAGAATATCAGGGCAGTTTTCCTTGATAATTTCATGAAAGATGATATCTAGGCTCTTATTTTGATCATAGCTTTCAGGTTTTAAATTGTCTCTCCTGGATCTATTATCAAGGTCAGTTGTTTTTCCAATGAGATATTCCACATTATCTTCTATTCTAACCTGGTTTTGTTTTGTGTTGTAATTTCTTGTTTTCTCATGAAGTCATTAGCTTCCATCTGCTCCATTCTAATTTTCAAAGAACTGTTTTCTTCAGTGAGCTTTTGAACCTCCTTTTCCACTGGGCTAACTCTGCTTTTTAAAGCATTCTTCTCCTCATTGGCTTTTTGGACCTGTTTTGCCAGTTGAGTTAGCCTATTTTTAAAGGTGTTATTTTCTTCAGCATTTTTGGTGTCTCCTTTAGCAAGCTATTGACTCACTTTTCATGATTTTCTTGCATTGCTCTCATTTCTCTTCCCACTTTTTCCTCTACTTCTCTTATGTGATTTTCAAAGTGCTTTTTGAGCTATTCCTTGGCCTGGGAACTTTACATATTTATTTTGGAGGCTTTAGATGCAGAAGTCTTGACTTTTATGTCTTTCCCTGATGGTAAACATTGTTCTTCCTCATCCAAAAGGATGGGAGAGAATATCTGTTTACCAAGAAAGTAACCTTCTGTAGTCTTATTTTTTTTTCCTTTTTGGGGGCATTTTCACAACCAGTTACTTGACTTTTGAGTCCTTTGTCAAGAGTAGGGTATACTCTGGGAGCCTGTAAGTTCTCAGTTCCTCCTAGGTGATGCAATCAAGGGAGAGGAGTTTACTCCTTGACCTGGCCCCTGACTGAAGTTCAGATCAACAGCTCATTTCCCCCAGGGGCTTTATGCAACAATGAAAACTGGCCACTGCCACCACAGCTGGGACCTGCTGCTGCTGCTGCTGCCGCTATTGCCGCCACCATCACCACTGCCTGCACTGCTGCCTGGAGCTGGGGCTAGGGGAGAATCATGCTACTCCCTTGTCACCAAGGTTAAAAAGCTCTCTCACTGACCTTCAAAGCTTCCTTTGGTGCCTGTGGTTTGAATTTGTGAACCCCCTGCTGCTCCTGGGGATTCTGCCCCTAAGACCTGCTCAAGTCCTCCTCCCTGCACTAGGCTGCCAAGGTTGGTCTGAGCTCCACTTGGTATCTTGGTGTGACAGACCTTTCCCATCCACCTTCCAGGTCACCCTGGGTTGGAAATCTCCACTCTGTCTTTCTGTGACTTTTGCTACTCTAGAATTTGTTGAGAGTCTTTCTATACATGTATTTATGGGCTGGGGGGAAGAGCTCGAGTATGTACATCTTTCTACTCTGTTATCTTAGCTCTGCCCCACAAAATTATTTTCACTAATAATCAAAAAATAAAATAACAATAATAATAATAATAATAGCCAGAAAAAGTAATGCAGTGAAAAATCTTCATGTTTTGAAATTTGTATATATAATCATTTCAGGAAAAAACAACAAATGCTACAGTAAAAAAAAAGGAGGAATAAGTAATCAATTAATAATTTTTAATTGTATTAATGTAATGCCCCAGGGTTGTTTCCTCCAAACAAGTACCTCTGAAATTCTAGGCAGCTTCCCATCATCAGGCCTTGGAAATTCTTATGTTTGGTTCTTAGGGTATGCATTCCTCTGGGGAGATGCCAGGGATCTGTCTCTTCCCCCTCCCGCCACTTCAAGAGCTCTGCTGTATGTCTCAATAGATGCAATTTCCCAATAGATGCAATTTTTCTAATCCTACTATTTTCTGATAAGGTTCTATAATTCAGCACTGTCAGTGGGATACAAAGACATTGGAGATGTAAGGAAAAAGGAGGGGAGAAAGTGTTTGTGGTAACTAGCACATAAGGTTCTTACTCTGCATACTAATATCAAAGTGCTACACCTGACCCAATCTCAGTAATTTACTCTTCTTGCTTTCATCAAAGACTTGCTAAGAAGGCATTTTTTTGTCCTTAGACTCTTCATTTTCCTCAGAACTTCCTTCTCCAAAGAATGCCCTTATTGTCTGCTCTGGGAGTAGACTGACCTCATTACCATGCCATCTTCTCAGCTAGGGAGGAAAGTGAAGAAGAAAGAGATTTGTTTTTCTTGGTTAATGCTTTTTTAATGCATCTGGTTCCTCCACCAATCAACAATTCATTTTCATTTTGATTATATTTTCACCTCTTCAGCAAGAGAGAAATAACTGATTTTAGTTTCAAGTTAGTCAAAGTAATTAAATACAGAAGCTACTGGATAGCCTCTTTTATTATTGAAATGTTCAAATACTGGAGAAACTCCTTCAGTACCCCCTGCCTTTTTCACTTTTCTAGAGATAGCTTTCCCAGAAGTGGCTTTATTTATTTTTTCCTGGGAGGACAATCAAGAACCCGTATATCAGAGTCTCTCTCTCTCATTTCCGGAACACTATCTTGATATATCTCATCCTGCTTAGTAGAATTAATTTAAATTGCTTTTGAATGATTTTCACAAGAAAAATCACCAAGTGCTTTAAAGGCAGGTTTACCTGCTTGACCCTGTCACTGAAATGGTTCATTAATAACTACTTTAAAATTTTTTTTCTTCTCACTGAATCAAATGCAATTTGATTTTCAGTATTCAGGATTTCACCTAGCAGTCAACTTGGTGTTGTCCATTCTGTAATCAAATAATTAATCAATGAAGAAGCATTTATTAAGTACTTAGTATGAGCCTAACTTGGTAAAAGCCAGGGGTGGGAAACCTATGTCTTTGAAGCCACAAGTGGCCTTCTACATCCTTGGGTGTGGTCTTTTGGCTGAGTCCAAGTTTTACAGAAAAAGTCTTTATATTAAGGGGATTTGTTCTGTGAAATTTGGATTCAAATGCCCACACTTGAGGACCTAGCGAGTCACATATGGCCTCTAGGCTGCAAGTTCCCCACCCCTGGTATAGGCACTTCAGCTACTACACATAGATAAGACCTAGAGATAGTAGGGTTGTGTACTGGCCATAGAGACCCCTGACATGTCTGGTATATTTCTGACATGGAATTAGAGAGGAAATGTGGGAGAGTGTAAAGACTGTTTAAATCTTGTTTCTACCACTCATTGGTTGTATGCCCCTGAGCCAATCATTTGACTGCTCTGAGCTTCCATTTCTTGATTCTCAAAATTGTGCCATAATTTCTATTGCTTAAGGTTATTAGGATGGAAATGCTTGATAAACATTAGTGCTGTGGAAAAGTATTAACAGCAATAACTCATACATATATATATATTATTTTCAGTGTAAATTATTAATATTCCAGATTTTCTTGACAAAATGTTAAAAAATGTTTTTAGTCAGAGCCTATGCATGTTCAAGCAATTTTTAAAAAAGTGTTTAGTTTCTTAAATTTGTGTGTTATCTCTAGGTTAACTTGAAGTTTAATTATTGTTGTTTTTCAGTCATTTCAGTTATGTTTATGTCTGATTCTTCATGACAAAGATACTGGAGTATCAGCTCATTTTACAGATGAGGAATTGAGGGAAAGAGGGTTAAATGACTTGCCAAGTGTCACATAATCAATTTTTTATCCTAAACCAGATTTGGACTCAAGAAGATATCTTTGTGAGTCCAGACCTGGCACTCTATCCACTGCTCTTTCTAGCTGCTGTAATGTAATACCTACTCTCATATATATATATATGTACACACACATATGTGTATATATATGTGCATGCACGCATGCACACATGTATATATGTTTGTGTGTACATATGTATACGCACATATATGTTATGCATAGACATATGAGTGCACGTGTATATGTGTATGCACGTATATATGCATATATGTGCATGCATATATGCATATATGTGCATGTATATATGCATATATGTGCACATATGAACATCTGTGTGCATGTTTATATGTATAGATAGATATGGACACATACATGTGTGTGCATATACATGTATGTATCTATTTTCTGGGCTTGTGCTGATATGGTACCTGCAAACTTGAACATACTGCAAGGCAATGTATCATTCCAGGATTCTGTCCTGGATTCTTTGTTGAAGTGTTACAGTGCAGCTTAGAAGTAGTACAAGGATGTCTTTATCATTTCCACCCTTTCTTGGTCTCCAGAAGCAATTGGTGATGTAATTTACCTAAGGTCACATTGGTTCTTTTCAGTATTGGGGCTAGGATTTGAACTCAAGCCCCAGGACTCCAAATCCTGCATTCTTTCCACCGTACCATACTATTTCTTAGTGTGAGAGAACCTGCTTGCATGCTACGAATATGATGTCTTGCCACAAATGAAGATAAATGAGATCTAGTATTCAGATCACCCAGATATTACTGCTTGAGTTTGCTCAGTTCCCCTGCAATCACTTGTTAGAAAGTATATCCCTTACCTCCCTCCTTTGGATACTTGGGATACTTGTGAATAGGCACACATGCTGATATTTGGAGTCTGCATGATGAGTAACATCACACTCTCATGCAGGTCCTCCCTCTATATTTGTTTTAGTTCAATAAAGCACACATTCTTTTGGAGTGCAAATTATGTTTCATTCTCAAATCCCAAATGCATGACAACACTTCATTGTATGAGTCTTTTAAAAACTAATTTTTAAAGCAGACTGTTGTCATCTCTCATTCCAAGCTCCTTTATAAACATTCCAACAAAAACAGAAGTCATCTGTATGAAAAACTCGAAGCATTTCAAGGAAGTGTGTTTCTCAGGGAAGTTTTAAATGTCATTTTAAAGCATGTTATGTATATGAAAATCAATTAATCCTTAAAAACCTAGTAGCCAATAGTAACCTGATTAATGGGATTGGGGTGTTAGAGTATGGAACCACTGAGAAACTAGCCAGCTGGAAAACCACAGCAGTCAATCCAAGGTTTCCTGTGGACAAGCAGCCAAACTGTACTTGGTATTGTCCCTTTTTTTTCTGCTTTGCCATAAAATGAGAAAAGATACAGTGAGGTTATGGAGAACAAGGTAGAAATTCTCATACTCAGAGTTAATTAAGAAAGCTAACTGCCTTTTTAAAAATTAAGCTGTAGACCGTCAGGTCTGTTGATTGAAATCAAAGCTTACCTTGTGTGTGAAGCTATTGAAAATGCTGTTGAAAATTTAAGGGGCACAGACAACTCAGGGAGTGTTCAAATTAAGGAAAGGCTTAAGGTAAATTAGAAAAATTTATGTCCAATGTTAGGGGAAACTTTGGTTCTATTAAGTGGTTTTAGGAGTTTTTTGGTTTTATTTGTTTCAAATGTCAAAATGATATAATTACATCACTAATTATACTTAAGTGCTGTTTGGCATTTCTTTAAATTTTGCTCCCTCAAATCCCCACATAATGTTGAAGTCTCTTCCTACTTCCTGTATTTATTATGCTTTTTGGGGCCAGCTCTATTCAAATTTCAGCTTTAAGTATCCATTCCAGTTAATATCTATCACACAGTAGATCAAATAACAATTAAAACTTAATAGAAAGATAAATAACCTGGATACAAAGCAAGTAGAAGCATTCTCGGTACCCATATCTAAATATGAAAGGAATATGCACTTATTAAGTACTTACTATGTGCTGAACACTGTGCTAAGCACTTTATAGTTTTGTTGGCTCCTCAAAACAGCTCTGCAAGCTAGATGTTGTTATTTTACCTATTTTACAATAGAAGGAACTGAAAAAGGCAGGGGTAAAGTGACTTGTTCAGGTGAAGTGACACAGACAATAAATTTATAGGCCTGATTTGAACTCCAGTCATCCTGACTCCTGGACCAGCACTATATCTACTGTGCCATCTTGCTACCTCAAATGACTAGAAACTGATTTAATTCTATGAATCTCAGCACTATGGTCTAGAGAATATTTACTTTTCTGAATGTTAGCAATGGTCTAGTACTATTTGAGCCTCTAGGCACTGAAGTCTATGACTCTTTTTATTTGTTTGTTTTTCTGTGTTGCCATCTAGGGTAAACTTTGACATCTCTTGGGAGTGAAAGAATACTACTAGCTTTCTCTCCTTCTCTCTCTCTCTCTCTCTCTCTCTCTCTCTCTCTCTCTCTCTCTCTCTCTCTCTCTCTCTTCCCTCCCTCTCCCTCTCCCTTTCCCCCTCTCTGTCTCTCCCTCTTTCTGTTGGTCTGTTTTTGTCTCTCATCTCTCCCCCTTCCTTACTTTGACTCTTTTGTCTTTTGCTCCAGTGATCTTCTTGCTGTTTCTTATCTTGCCAACTCCAAGAGAATCCAAATACATTTTGAAACTACTCTGGAATGATACCTATAGAATGAGTCTGCACTGGTGAAATCACCACACTGTAAACTCAAATATAACTTATCAAGGATGTAATGCTTGATTCAACATAGATAAATGACACTAATGTGTTTTTAGTAACTTATTTATTTTAGTTTTCAACATTCACTTCCACAAGATTTTGAGTTCCAAATTTTCTTCCCATCTCTCCCCTCTGCCAACCCCAAGACATCATGCATTCTGATTACTCCTTCCCCCAATTTGCCTTCCTTTCTATTCACACTCCTCCTTTCTTTTTTCCCCTTCCCCTCTATTTTCTTGTAGAGTGAGGTAGATTTCTATACCCTGTTGCCTGTATGTCTTGTTTCCCAACTGCATGTAAAAACAATTTTTAGCATTCACTTTTTAAAACTTTGAGTTCCAACTTCTTTCCCTTCCTCCCTTCCCACCCACCCCCATTGAGAAGACAAGTAATTCAATATAGGTTACACATGTGGAGTCATGCAAAACACTTCCATAATACTCATGTTGTGAAAGACTAATTGTATTTCCCTCCATCCTATTCTGCCCCCCATTTATTCTATTCTCTTTTGATCCTGTCTCTCCTCAAAAGTATTTCTTCTAATTAACCCATCTTCCCATTTGCTTTCCCTTCTATCCTCCCTCCCATCCCCCACTTATCTCCTTCTCCCCTATTTTCCTGTAGTGTAAGATGGATTTTCATACCAAATTGAATGTGCATATTATTCTCTCCTTAGGCCAAATCTAATGAAAGTAAGGTTCAGTCTTTGATTCTCACCCTCCCTTCCCTTCCATTGGAAAAGCTTTTTATTGTCTCTTTTATGTGAGAGATAATTTACCCCATCTATTTCTCCCTTTCTCCTTCTCCCAATATATTCCTCTCTCATCCCATAATTTTATTTTTATATATCATCCTTGCATTTTCAAATCACCTTGTGCCCTCTCTCTCTCTATATATATAATCCCTTTAACTACCCTAATATTGAGAAAAGTCTTAAGAGTTACAAATATTTTCTTTCTATGTAGGAATGTATATAGTTCAACTTTAGCAAGTCCCTTATGAGTTCTCTTTCTTGTTTATCTTTTCATGCTTTTCTTGAGTCTCGTGTTTGAAAGTCAAATTTTCTATTCAGCTCTGGTCTTTTCATCAAGAATGCTTGAAAGTCTTCTATTCCATTGAATGACTATTTTTTACCCTGAAGTATTATACCCAGCTTTGCTGGGTTGGTGATGCTTGGTTTTAGTCCTAGCTCCTTTGAACTCTAGAATAGCGTATTCTAAGCCTTGGGATCCCTTAATGTAGAAGCTGTTAGATCATGTGCTATCCTGATTGTGTTTCCATAATACTCAAATTGATTCTTTCTGGTTGCATGCGATATTTTCTCCTTGTCCTGGGAGCTCTGGAATTTGGCTACAATATTCTTATGAGTTTTCTTTTGGGAGTCTCTTTCAGGAAGTCATTGGTGCATTCTTTCCATTTCTATTTGACCCTCTGGTTCTAGGGTACCAGGGCAGTTTTCCTTGATAATTGCTTGAAAGAATATATCTAGGCTATTTTTGTGATCATGATTTTCAGGCAGTCCAATATTTTCTAAACTGTCTCTCCTGGACCTATTTTCTAGATCAGTTGTTTTTTTAATGAGATAATTCACATTGTCTGCTATTTTTTCATTCTTTTGGCTTCTTTTTATAATTCCATCATTTTTTTTAAAGTCATTGCCTTCCATGTGCTCCAATCTAATCTTTAAGGAATTATTTCTTAAGTGAACTTTTGGACCTCCTTTTCCATCTGACCAATTTTGCCTTTTAAGGCATTCTTCTCTTCATTGGTTTTTATGGATCTCTTTTGCCATTTTGGTTACTCTATTTTTAAGGGTTATTTTCTTCAGCATTTTTTTGGGTCCCCTTAGCAAGGAATTGATTCATATTTTTTTAAATAATTTTCTTGCATCACTCATTTCTCTTCCCAATTTTTCCTCTACTTCTCTTACTTGATTTTCAAAATACTTTTGATCTCTTCCAAGGCCTGAGACCAATTCATATTTTTCTTGGAGGTTTTGGATGTAGGAGCCTTGACTTTGTTGTCTTCTTCTGTTTGTATATTTTGGTTTTCCTTGTTATCAAAGTAAGATTCTTTAGTCTGATTCTTTTTCTGATCTTTTTTCTCATTTCCTCAACCATTTACTTGACTTCTGAGCTCTTTGTCAAGGTAGTTCTCTGCTTCCTGTGGGGGTGGAGGGGTGTACTGATAGCTGCTCAATCCTTCCACAATCTATGGGCCTAGAGCTCCATAAACTGTCACTGCTGCTATCTCTGCCCCTACTGAGGTTGCCTAGGACTCCTCCACTCCTTCCACAGCACTGGGACTGGGGCCAGACTACTCTACTCTCTCACACAGGTTGGACTGTTTTTTTCCATTGACCTTCCAATTTGTCCTTGGTGTTTTGGGGTTATGAAGTCTGGAAACCACCACAGGTTCCAGACATTCAGTGTCTCCCCTTCCTCCACCTTGAGGTCTGCTCAGGTCTGGTCTGCTGGCAGGGCCCATGCTGGACTCTACTCTGCTCCCAGCACAATGTGATAGATGCTTTTCTTTGAATTTCCAGGCTGTCTTGGGATGGAGTTTTGCTTCACTCCATCATTCCGTGGGTACTGCAGCTCCAGAATTTGTTTAGAGTTATTTTTGACAGGTATTCAGTTGGGTTTGGGGAGAGCACTCTAGAAGTCCTTGCTTTTACTCTGCCACACACACTAATATATTTTTTAGTTGCAAATAAGATTTAAAAAAATCTTTATGTGGAAAGCTATGGCAAAAATTCATTACCTGCTAGTCAACTTTCTATTAATAGGCCTCTCAGTACTTAGGTTTATTGATTTTCAGATAGCAAACACTCTCTATAGCTCGCTTATATTTGAAACTTTTCCAGTAATGGAATACATATAAACATATACATATATATAATCACATTATACATACATATATAAACATGTACATATACAATCACATTATGTATATACACATATATGTATACATATACAAACATATGTGTATGTATGTATATATGCGTATGTGTGTGTATATGTATGTATGTATTGGAGATATTCAGAGAAAAAGCATTAGAATAAGGGGGATTGGGAAAACTCCCTATAGAATATAGGATTTTAAATTGGGGGGAAAAGAATATAGAATTTTAGTTGGGACCCAAGGGAAGCCAACAAGTACAGATGAGGAGGTAGTGCTTTCCATGTAAAGTTGAGAACTAGTGAAAATGTCTGGAGTCAGCAGATGAGGAATCTTTTTGGAGGAACAGCAAGGAAGCCAGGATCACTAGATCATGGAGTATATGGTAGGGTGTTGTATTTCATGTAAGGTTGGGCCTTCAACAAATGAAATTTAGGAATAATGTTTGAGTTTAAGCAATTCCCCTGATAGAAGAGAGTACCTTCTTACCAGGAGATTATGAAGGATTCAAAGGAAAAAATTTATGGGTGAAATTCAGATTTTTCTCACAGAGATTTCATATAGTTGCAGTAATGTTAGGATTGTGTTAGGATAGTCATTTGGATCAGTAAGTCTAGAAAGTCTTAGAGATTATAGATTGTTATCTAGCAGTGTCAGTAGAAATATTCAGGATAGGTTGAAAGAAATGAAAGCATCTATTAAGGAGGCATTTACTTCTTACAAATTTGGATAGAATGACAAAGCTTATAATCCAACTCATTGGTTGACTAGATGAAAGCCAAGATTTGGAATAGAGGGAAGAGTCATTGATGAGGCAAGGGGAGGCAGAAAATGAAGGACAGACTGCTGAAGTCATGTTATTAGTGATAATTCGGGATTGCACATCCCTCATTTATGATAGTTCCAGGGCTAACATACTTGAGATAAAAGACTCAGAAATGCAAGACATTTTAAAATTCACCTGGTCTAATCAGTAACTAAATAAGAATGGCAAAACCAAATCAAAACAAAAAACTACCACAAGGATAGCAGCAGATAATATATAATAATGATATGAATATAACATGATGGCATCACTTGTGGAGGATGAGAAAACAGAAATTCTAAAGGACTGCTTTAATATTCATGATTTCAGTGCAAAGTTAGGCATAGGAGAAGATGACAAAAATATATTTCAAAATATGGCTCATGTGTAAGGAATGAAACAGCACAAGGCTTAGCGAAACTCTTCACTGAGGTATTATGATGATTTTCTTTGTGATAAAACTTGGGAAATTCTGGCAAGTCCACATCAAGCATCAAAATACAACACCAAATAAGTCAATCATTTTTTTAATGGGCAGCAAATAACTTCTTACTGATGAGAATGTTCCCGAATAAACTATCAATCAGTATGCAATTAGATCATTGACTTATTACCTAAAGATCAAAAGCAATACAAAACTAAAAGAATAAAAATGAGAAAAAGACATGGCATATAATGTGAACAATGCTAATCTGATCCATTTAAATAAGTCATCAGTACTAAAAATGGAAATTGTGTAGAAGACATTGATTCTAATAACTTCACATAGAAGTTTAAATGATGAAAAATAATTTCTATAATGAGGTAACCAAAAAACACTGAAATTCACATTAGCCATGAAATACTTAATCTCTGCCAAGCAGAGAGAAGTGGCCACCATGGGTAAATAGGAGTGTAGAATATAAAGACATTTGCAAAATCATGTTGAGAAGGAAGATAGAAGATTAAGAGAAATATTATTTCACAGAAGTGACAAGAAAGAAAAAAGTTTCAAGAAAGTATATTTAGATCTAGCAAAACAAAATCATTCTATGTGCACTTACTGAAAGAAACTGGAGGAAGACTAGACAGAAAAAGACAAAAATGGGAACAATTGATAAAGATTTTTGTAACAAACTGTATTTACAGCGAATCTTGCAGAGCCAACATATTATGATTATAATGCCGCAGTCCCTAATGTACTTCATCAGCATGAATGAGTAGAATTGAATAAAATAAAAATGACAAAAGCAGTCATAATAGATCAGATTCATAACCTAAGCAGCCTGTTCTGGAAGTGGCAAAAATTTGAAAGCACTGAATAGTTAATTCTTGAAGCATTAGAAGAAGATTAAGATAGGGTATGAAAAGGAAGGGAAGAAATATTTTTTTAAGTTCCTACTATGTGCCAGGCACTGTGTTAAGGACTTTACAAAGATCATCTAATTTGATCCTTACAGTCATGTGAGGTAACTACTATTACAATACCCACACTTGCCCAGGGTCACACAGCTAGTAAGTGTCTGAGGTTAGAATTGAACTCAGGTCTTCCTAACTCCAGGTTCTGTGCTGTATTTATGATATCACCTAGCTGTTTTAAGATAAAGTATCAGAAAAAATCTCAGTTCTTATTTTGGAAAGAATACTTTGGATTCTGACTTTGCTATTTACTGTTTGTGTGACTTGATCTGCTTGTTATCTATAACATGAGGAGGTTGGATTAACTAACCTTTAAGGTCCATCCTCAATGAGTGGATTAGAAAGACAAGTAGCATAGCACACATGAAAGCAAGCCCCACATGGACACAGGACCTAAATATAAATTGTCCCATCTTAAGCAAATTAGAGGAGCAAAAAAGAAATTAACTTTCATGTCTAATGATATAATTTTTAATTATTCACACAAATGTAATATAATCAAAATTAGAACAGGAACAGGTACTTGGAAAGATATGTATATATACACACACTATATATATATATATATATATATAATTTCTGTGATAAAGATATTATTTCCAAGATATAATAGTGACTGATTAAAATTTATGAGACTAATAGTCACTGGTCAACAAATATAAGTAGTTTTCAAAGGAAGATATACAAGCTACAAAAAATATGAAAAAAATTCTTTCTCACTAATAAGAGAAATGAATATTAAACTAACTCCAAGGTTCTGCCTCACACCTATCAGACTGACAAAGGTGACTACAAAAGAAAATGGCAAATGTTAGAAAGACTGGGGTGTGGGGGGGGAATTAGTAGTGGAGACGTGAATTGGTCCAGCCATTCTGCAAAGCAATTTGGAACTATACTCCAAAAGTTATTAAAATACACACATCCTTTGATCCAGCTATGAGGCCCATATCCTACAGAAAGAGGAAAATTATTAATATATACCAAATATGCACAGCACTGATAGTTTGCTTCATTATAGCCAAAAAATGGAAAGTAAAGGGACATCATCTTATAGCAGATTGAAACTTAGCCGTTATGTAACATAATAGAATATTATTGTGCCATAAGAAATGCTGAAATGAATAGTTTCAGAGGAAACTGGGAAGGCCTCTGTGAACTCGTGAAAAAGTGTGTAAAGTGAGCAGAACTTAGAGGAAAATATCATATAATGCTAACAGCATCATAGATAAAAAAAGACTTGAAAGACTTTATAACTCTAATTAATGTAATGATAAACCACAAATCCAAAAGAATGAAGATAAAACATACCACTCAACTCCTGACATAAGATAATGAACTTTAAATGCAGAGAGAGACATGCATTTTTGGGCATTTCGATGAGGGAATTGTTTTACAAGATTATGCAGCTATGTATTGGATGATTTATTATATTTTATTTTTTAATTTGCTCAATTCAAGGGCTAGTAAGGGGGACAGACTAATTTTTCATAGATGATAAGAAATACGTAAAATTACTCTTAAAAGTAGAATTTCAAAAAAACCAAAACCAACCTTTAATTGACTGACAGCAAGAAAATAAAACTAGTGATTTTTCATTTAAATGTAACTATGCAAGATCTTCATCTTCACCCACAATCAGAATCTCCAATATTATCCAAAAGAGAAGCTCAGGAGTTTGGAAAATATTGTAGAAATTTAAAGAAGTTTTAGACTCCTTGATTTAAGAGAATAGCAAGATTGCCATGGCTAAAAAACTGTGTACACCACTCAGAATAATGCTTATTTCTCCCTCAAGAATTTAGATTGAATTTAAAGATTTTTCATGATTTCCAAGATAAATTTCACAAGTTTTTAATATTTTTAACAGTGTTGAAGCTTGTGGGAAAGTAACTAGAAAGCTTTAAAATTGAGCGATTTAAAATTTGGATTTATTTTGAGTTTGATAAATTAATTGGAGTAAAGCATTATTCAAATGGTGTTGTTCTGTGCTCTGAATGTAACTGCTGATGCCACATCTTTATAGCTATAAGAGATGACTGATCTACTAGTCTTCGAGTTCAACTATATAGATGCCAAATTTGGTAAATAAACAGAACAGTTTTCCATGTAAAATGATCTGGAGATGCATTGAACTGAATTAATGTTCTTTGACTGGTGATAAATTTTGTTTCCATATTTCACATTTTAAGCCTGTGGTATTGTTTTATGTTAGTGTAATGTTTATTGTTTCTGGAATTGTGAATTCAGAAAATGTGTAGAAATGCTGTTGAAATAATAACTACAATGCAATGCATTTGAACCATTGGGGGTTTAACTCATTTTTTCATATGAATCTTGTGATTTTAAAAATTTGAGCCATTATTTACTATAGAGTTTTGCATGAAAAAATGTCATTAGAAAGGTAAATATTCAGTGAAAAAGAATAATAGAACTCATTTCAAAGTCAAAAAGCATGTGTGTGGGGGAGCAGGCAGACTACTACCAGTGATATTACACATTAAATCACAGTTTTATAAACTCTCAATTGACTGAAAGCTATAGATAATACAAGATCAGGCTTTGCTTTTTTTTTTTTTAAGTGTGTGGGGAAATAAAAAGATTTGGCAGAGCAAAATGTTCCATTTAAGACTTTCCCTCAATAGTGTATTTTCTACCTCTTTGCCTTGTTCAGTAGTATCTCAGTCATACCCAATTCTTTGTGACTCCATTTGGGGTTTTCTTGACAGATACCGGAGTGTTTTTTTTTCCCATGGAAAAATATGACAAAAAAAATTCCTTCTTTAGTTTGTTTTACAGATGAGTAACTAAGGCAAACAGGATTAAGTAAATTGTCCATGGTCACATAGTTAGTAAGTGTCTGAAGCCAGATTTGAACTCACAAAGATGAGTCTTCCTGCCTTCCCAGGCTTGGTGCTTTATCCATTGTGGCACCTAGCTGCCCTGTCTTCCATACATATGTCAAAGATATATCATTCCTTGTAAGAGTGGTGGCTAAATTATGATAATGGAGAAAACAATCCGAGCTGCATGATTTATTAGTTTAGCAGGCATAATAAATGGGTCTTTGGATTTTCCAGTCATTCCAGAGACCCTGACTGAATATAAAGTGAGACCAATTTTTGTGTATTAAAAAATAATCAAATAAGACCAATTAATTTAAAGAAAACAATAAAACAAGATATAAAATTAGGTAATCTGATTTCTAACTGGAGATTGGAGACTTTGTAATTTGGGAGGAGGAGAGTAAACAGGTGCATCTCCCTGAAATTCCCCTTATGTGTCTTACACAATTAAAGAAATACAGGAATAACTAATTGACAAGTATAGGGTCAGTTTTCAGATAAGACATATGAATTTATTGAGATGTATAACTATGAGAAAACTCTTTGCCTCAATCTTCAGGTCTGACTGGGTTTTTGATTAGCATAACCCCTAGATCCTCATTTAGGGGTCTCTAAGCAACAAATGGAGGTGGCTCAGCTTCCCAGCCATGCAGGGCTAAGTTCAAACAATGCAATAAAGTTTTCTCACAATTCCCATAATTGAATACAATTTTCTCACCAGACAGAAATAGGACAAGACCCATAATTGAATAAAAAGGGAACTGAGCTAGATCCATATTGAGCCAAAAGATGTAATCAATGTGGTTCACTCAATTACCATAAAAGAAATAAAAACAAATACCATTATTCATCAAATTTCTTGTTATAGTTTTTATTTTATTTTGTTTTTTATAAATGTTCTACCACCAACCATATCTTACTGCTACACAACTGAGTGAAGGATGGAGAGAATATAAAATCTCAATTGGCTTAATGATAGAGCAAGGTACTACTTTAAAGGCTCTTCTCCAAGGTATCTCTCATGCTATGTAAAAATCATATAAGAGTTTTTGAAAGATGTAACAACCAAGATAACTTTGTTGAAAGGTTCCCTGATTATTCATATTGAAAAAAATATAGAGATATATCCTTGCTAAAGGTATTCTCATCGACACAGAAGATATCTATTATAATATCTAAAGGAAATAGTTTTCACATATTAATAATATTTCATATAATAAGCCCTATAAGTTCCTAAATGGAATCCATAATTATGCATAATAGTTTAACATAACTATCCACACAAGTACAATCAAATGGATGAAGAATAACTGCTGACCAGAATATGACATGCAATTAGACAGATAACCTAAGAGCTGGTACGTACATCAGTTAATAAAAACTCATATAGACACTGACTATGAAAAATGAACTGGATGTATTTCTTAATTGATAGATGGCCAAAGAATGTGAACAGATGGTTTTCTAGGGAAGAAATAAAGTTGTCTATATCCATATAAAAAATGCTCCAAATCACTACTAGAGAATTGCAAATTAGTTGTGACCTGTCTCTGAAGTTCCACTTCACACTCCTCAAATTGTCAAAGTTGACAAAAAAAGGGAAATGAGGAATTTGAAAGTACTGTGAGGAAAACAATCATATGACTGTATTGTTGGTGGAGCTGTGAATTGATCATTCTCCAAAATAATTTGCAACTCTGCCTAAATGTTATTAAATTCCTGTCTTCCAGCACTTATCACCTCTGGAACTCCCTAAGCACCCCTCTAAGAACTCCATGGTGAGGACAAACCCTTCAAGACAATGAAAACCTGTCTGATCCCACCTCTTAATATCACCAAATTTCCCCAGGCATAATCTCTCCATCCCAGTGAATTTTTCAAACATGACTCTCCAGCCCCCTCTACCTGACTTCTTATTCCTATTTCTTTCAACTCCATCACCCCAATATCCCACTCCATAAATTGTGCTCTCTGGAATTCATGTTCCATGGATAAATGACAAACTTGTTTTAATCTTCAGGCTTTTCCTTTCCAACTCCCTCCATCTTCTGGCACTCACTGAGATCTGCTTCCCTCCCAATGACACAACCTTTTTGGCCTATCTTTCCAACACCGACTGAACTTTCATTCATTCCCCACCTTACTTATTCTTCCAAAGCTTTTCTCATCTATTCATGATAGTTATCTTCTTTATCATTCATTTGGTACTTTGCCTATATTGCCTTCTAGCCTTATTAGCATTTTCATAGTTAATTCCTTTATTCTGTCATTCAACCAAAATTTATGTAGTATCAACTGTTTACACAACATTTTCCCCAGTATTGGGAAAAGTTCCTGATGTTGTTGTTGCTGTACAGTCATTTCAGTTGTGTCTGACTCTCCATGATCCCATTTGGGATTTTCTTGGCAAAGACAGTGGAGTGGTTTGCCATTTCCTTCTCCAGATCATTTTACAGATGAGGAAACTGAGACAAGCAAGATTAAGTGACTTCCTTAAGGTACAATATTATGTAATACATAATATCCTTCATGCAGCTTACTATCTAGAAGAGAATGAGATGTAAACCTCAATAACTATAGTTCTTATAGATACCTGATCACTGGAGTAAAGAGGTATAGAACAAAGGGAAGGATGTCATTACCCCTGTCTAATATTTGAGTTCCTCCTTTTTCTAAACCCCACTCACTTGGGTTATCCTGATTGCTAATCCACCCTTAGTCTAACCTCTCTTTTCTAGATTACTAAGAAAGTTTCATGGAGCAGTTAACATTTGAGTTGAGGTTTGAAGGATGAGTAGGCCTCCAACAGGCAAATGAAAAGGAAGGCCTCCAGCCACAGTCATGTGGGAATGGGGAGGAGATGTAGTTGTTATCTCTCCAACTAGGTTAGGAAGCTTTTTAAGACTGGGGTAACTTCTGAATCACTCAGATCCTTCATTATGTCTTTCACCTATTAAATACTGAATATATTTGTGAATCAGAAAAACTTGTTTTTGTTTTTCATCAGTCTTCAAGCCTAATTTGATCACCAAATTTATTCCAACAGTTTCTCTTATTCAACAAAAATAAGGACTTTGTGCTTCCTTTCCAAAGATCTGGGGTCAATTTTAGAAGGTCTGAGAGTCTGAGAAGAAACAGGGAATTGAAGGTGGGAGGCTTCTAATTACAAGCTGGAATATTTTTTGTTCTAATTAGTTTCCTCATGGGAAGAATTGTTTATCTTTGATGTTTTTACCTGAGAAAATCCCACCGGAGGGACAATTTTTTTCTCTTCCCAATCCTCTTCTCCATGTCCCTCTAGGAATAGCAATCACATCAATATTTTCCTACCTGGTGGAGAAAAGAGATAATTTGGATGGAAGGACAAAGTATAACCATTGCAAAGGAAGTCATTCTGACCTCTAAGTGCGTGTTTAAAGATAAAAAGAGGACATTGAAGGGTGGGAACAAGGGGATATCTTCTTCCAGGGCCTCTCCAACCTCTGAATCAAGGTCAGTGGGTCTTACCAAGGATTATTGATTCACTTGGGGGAAGGCAGCTTTAGAAACTTTTCACAGAATTCAGGTTCAAAGAGTAGATAGAGAAGTGAGGGTGACTTCTAGGTAAGTACGGGACAATTAAGTCTGGACGGAGGAATCAGTGTGAGGGATGCTGGCAGGTACAAGGGCTATAGTTCCTGATGTACACCTTGGGGTATTCCTTTGGGTTCAGATCTGAGGTGTTTTTTTTAAAGTCAGAGATGAGATCGGAAATTCAGACCAACAAACGATTATTAAGCATCTATTATGTACAATATGCTACCTTAAGCCAGGGGAAATTTAAAGAGTAAATGAGGAACTGAGAAGCAGACCTGAAAGAATTCTGCTGTAAATTGATTTGGCCTATGAGGACAACTCTTCCGTTTACACTGCTCTTCAAGGGACCAACATACAAAGCTTGTAATTTACTCTTTCAATATAGTAGAAATAAGAATTTTATGGAATTGGAGGTCCTGGTTTGAATTCTGCCTCTAATACTTACTATGTATGGGAGTGGGAGGAGGTGATGGGGAGCAAGTCAAAACCTACCTGGGTCTCAGTTTTCTCATCTATGCTATGAAATGGTTGAGCTTACATGATCTCTAATGTGCTCTCAAGCTCTAAGTCTATGATTCTATGACTTTGGACTGAGTCTGCCCTATTTTGAGGACTGTATTGGGAATGGTAGAGAAATTCCAAAGAGGAAGGAATTTGCATGTGAGAAGATCCCCATCTAAGAGGAAGGAAAAGACATAAGAAGATTTATGTAAAAAGAAAGATGATTGTAGCTTAATGAAATGTATATCTATGTGCGGGCTACTTAGAAAAGATGCTGATTAAGGTCATGTGGTATTAACCATAGAAGAGGCAAATATTGAGCATGGTTAGGAAGGAAAGGATGGGGTTCAATAGTAAGTATCATGAAGGAATTTTGGGGGTAGGAGGTTCATTAGGCTAGAAATATTGGTCCACGTAAAACCCATCCTAATTGGTATTGTGCAGCTAAAATTTGAAGAGTGAATTGCATATAGTATTTCATTTAAGCCTGAATTAGAGTTGCAAGGAACCACAAAGATCATTTAGTCCCAAACTCTCATTTTAAACACAAGGAAATTGAGACTTAGAGAGTTTAAATGATTTGCCCAAGGTCATAGAATAGTAAATGGTAGGGCCAGGCTTTGAACTCAGGACTTCAGAGAGAAAGAAGAACTTCCTAGAGCTGCCTAGAAATGAAATAAAGCTGACTTATAAGCAATTCTTAATATCTGGAAGTGTTCAGAAGTTTGGTCTAAGGAATATGGTAGAGAGGATTCAAACTTCACATAGAGGTTGGATTCAATGACATTTGAGGCAAGTCTCTGCTAACTAGAGGACTAGACAAAAATTAGTGTGACTGGAGCGGTCAGTATATTCTCAGTGATCACAGGAGATCAACATGGTGTATGTTCATCCTTCATTGCTGAAGAAGACCATGCCATCAGAGAAATGATGACATGACTTGCACTTGACTTTGTTTTGAATGAGGGAGGGCTGTGCAGATCACCAGCCTCACTTCTCCTCCAGAGCCATCTGAAACCAGTGATCCAGTGATATTCATCAGGATGACTGGAGATGAGCCAGGATGAGGCAATTAGGGTTAAGTGACTTGCCCAGGGTCACACAGCTACTGAGTGTCAAGTGTCTGAGGTGAGATTTGAACTCAGTTCCTCCTGACTCCTGCACTGGTGCTCTATCCACTGCACCACCTGGTAAAGTTCAGAAGGAAGGGATCTTGGACCCAAGAAAGAGATCTTAGAAACTGATATGATGAACCACAGGGAGCCATCTTCACTTCCTGAATAGGTTAGGAGAAGACTAAGGGAGTATTAGAGGAAGATGATTCTGGTGGCCAACTAGGTAGTGGATTAAATGTGTAAAATGAATTCAAAAGACCTGAGCATGAATTCTCTCACTCAACTTCACTGAGTCAGTTTTCTCATCTATAAAATGGGAATAGTAGCACCTATCTTTCAAGTTGTTATGAGGGTCTAATGAGACAATAAATGTAAAGTATGCTCCAAACCTTAAAGTGTTATTTAACTGTGAACTATTATCATGTGTAGTATTAAACTCAACAAACAATGACTAAATTCCTACTGTGTGCAAATGATTGTGCTAGGCAGGAAGACAAAAATATCTTAGTTTTCCCCTTAAAGAATACAGCCTATATCCAGATTAATGTAAGTAAGGATAAAGATTGAGGGAGTCAAAGAGGGTCATGCAATGTGCTCTTGAGGTACCTGAGAAGAGAGATAATTACAGGGAGGTATAAGTCTCTGAACTAAACCTTGGACCCTTAAAAGGTGAAAGGAAGAGGGAATGCATTCCAGGCATGAGGCAGGGGGGATGGTTTTCCCGAATATGTGAAGGGAAAAAAAATGTTAGGTTGAGTTCCAGAAGCATCAACAAATATAGGATTCCAAATTGGAGAAAGATTGCTGAGTGCCTTAAATAGAATAATAGCACATACCTCACAGAGCCAGATTGCCAAGAGTCTCAAATAGAATAGGGATAGGGCCTGGACCCGGGATTTTATCTCTCTCCCCTTCATCCCATGATGTCCCCTTCTTTTTAACTTAGAATTATAGGGACTTGCCTATGGCACTTAGAGGTTAAGGGATCTATCCCAGGACATACAGAAAGTATTGGCAGCAGGGCTCAAATCTAGAGCTTCTTGACTCCAGGTCCAGCTCATTATCTACTGCAATTTGTTATTCCATTTACACATGCCTAAAATAGAATGAGTATAAAGAGATACAGTCAAAATATTTATTTTAGAGCAAATCACTATGTTAGACAATGAGTTACATACTCTCAAGGAATTTCCAATTTAGTTGATGTGATTAGTGAGATACAACAGATTAATATCAGGGAGTAGGAAATGCTGAGAGAGATAGCAGAAAGAAACCAGACTTGCAATCAGATGACTTGCTTTTGAGTCTAGGCTCTGCTGTTTACCAGCTGTGTGAGTCTGGGCAAACCCTTTCAGGGGTTCAGTTTCCCTCTTTGGCACAGTTAAGATGTCCCTACAGGGCAATCTTATTAGTAAAGAGAACCTAGAAGTCTATGCAAACTGTCAGCCTGATGTTGTTTCTAGGCTTATGAATGATTGAATCTATGCATCCTTGGCTCTACTATAGTATTCCTTAAGATAGATGGCTTGCACAAAACAGGTGTAATTGTTAAGGTTAGATTCTCACACCCTGAGATACTCAATTCCTCCAGTGCCATTCCTTAAGTACTGTTTGTTTACCCTCCCTGCTTGGTGTCTAAAAGACTTATATCCCACTTATCCTGAATCTCCCCAACTGAGACTGTTGGCAATTGTTCCAAGGAGAGCTGTGTCACTGCCCGTCTTTGAAAGTGATGGTTCTGAGAAGTTGAGGTGACCATTATGTGGGTAAAAGAAAATTCTCTCTCTCTCTCTCTCTCTCTCTCTCTCTTTCCCTCATACACACATACACATACATGCAAACATGTACATATTTATACACATATGTGCATTTGTGCATGTATATTTATGTTTTATTAATGGCTCAAAGTGTCTCTAATTAGAAAAATACATGTATATATGGGGTTTATGGATATGGATATATGTATACGTGCATGTTTGTATATATACACATATACATATGTGTTTGTATGTATGTATGTGTGTGTTCTTTGCCTAACTGGAGTCGCTTTGAGCCATTAGTAAAAAAAAAAAAAAAAGAGAGAGAGAGAGTGTGTTCCTTCTTGCATATTTTTTGCCTCAAACTTTCAGAACCTCAAATCCAAAGTCAAGTTTGGTGGCTTGCTTTATAGATCTTGAAACAGTCAGCACAATACTAATATCATCATATCATCAGATCCACTCTTTAGGACCTGAACCAGAACCATAGTCTCTAAGGTCTCTTTATAGACCCGACATTCTGTGATCCTAAAAGAAGGGATACAGCACTACAGAGGAGAAACTCAGTTCAGGGGGGAAAACATAATTTTAAGATAGTGTGGTCATGGAACACTTCCTAGATGATGTAAGATTTGAACTGAGTCATCTTGAAAGGAAATGAGTAGAGCATGGATAGGGAAGGAGATGGAAATCCTGCACTGGGTTATCGAAAATGTTTTAGAAAGCTTACCCTGAGGTCAAGGAGTGGATTGGATCTAAGGAGAAAAACTGTAGTTAGACCAGTTCTGAGGCTATTGCAATAGTCTACCTGTGAGTTGATAAGGGACTGAATTAGTGAGGTAGCAATTCAAGTGGAGAGAAAGACATAGAGTCTGTAAACATTGCAAATAAAGAATCAGGAAGTCTTAAAATCAGGCAGATGGATTGCGCATTGATTCATGAATTTGGAGTTCCGAGAACTTGAGTTCAAATCCTACTGTGACCCTGGGCAAGTCCCTAGACCTCTATTAACATCAGTTTTCTCATCTGTAAAATGGAGGTAATGATATATAAACTTCACAAGGTTGTTTGCTGTTTCTCAGTCTTCGAAGTAAATATCCCATTGTAAAAGCTAATCAAATCATAAGTGTTTAAGACAATTGGAACACTAGTTATTGGAAGAATATAACTGGTGAGGGCTCAAGTCTTTGACAAAGAAAAGAGATTTCTTATCCCTTACAAGGTATCTGAGCAGCCTGGGGAAGAGGTCTAGGCCTCAGTTATCAGGCTGAAGTCAACCATGTTACATTATTATTAATTGGTCCCTGGTTGTCAGTCAATAAGTCAATAGCTATCTATTAAGCACCTATTATATGCTAAGTAGAGGCGATACAATGAAGAAAAAAGAAAATCTTTGTTCACAAGCAGCTCACAATTTAATGGAAATGCAAGATGAAGACAAAATTATATAGAGAGAAGGAATAAATATTTATTAAATTCCTCCTATGTTCCAGGAGCTGTGCTAAGTACTTTATAATTATCTTATTTGATCCCTATAACATGTATGTGCTATTATTATCCCCATTTTATAGATAAAGAAATGAAGGCAAATAGAAATTAAGCAATTTCCCAGGGTCACACAACTAGTAAGAGTCTAACACTGTATTTGAAGTTGGGTCTTTCCAAATCTGGGGTCAGCACACTATCCACCATGCACCCTAGGTGTCTCTGCAACTGCAGGATAAATTGGAGATTAATAGAGGAAAGACAGTAGCATTAAGGGGGTTTAGGAAAGGCTTATTTTAGAAGGTGAGATTTTAGCTGTAACCTGAAGGAAGCCAAAGCAGCCAGGAGGTGGTGAGGAGGAGGAAGAGAAATCCTGGAATGGTGGATAGCCATTGAAAATGCCTGGAGCTGGGAGATAAGGTGCTGGGTTCAAGGAATATCAAGGAGGCCAGTGCTATTGTATCACAGAGTGGACTAGGCTGGAGTAAGGTTTAAGAAGAATGGAAAGATAGGAGGCAATCATGTTGTAAAAGGCTTTGATTGCCAAACAGATGATTTTACATTTGATCATAGAGGTGATAAGGAGCTGTTGGAGGTTCTTCAAAAGGTGAGATTTTTTGCATGGGAAATTTGATTTGATGAGTGAGTGAAGGACAGACCATATCGGGGAGAGATTTGAGACAGGGAGACCAAAATGAAGGTTAATTGCAATAGTTCCAAAATAAGGTGAAGAGAGTTTGCACCAAAGATGTGGTTAAGTATCAGAGCAGAGAAGGAGGTAGATACCAGAGATGTTATGAGAGTAAAACTTATTGGACTTGACAAGAGATTGGATATGGAGAGGGGAGTTGAGAATGAAATCTTTAGGCTTTAAGAGAAGATAAATAGATGGATGGCATTGCCCTCAATAAAATTAGGAAAGTTCAGAATGAAGGAGAGTGAGGAACAAAAAGTAAATATAAAATTTGGAATCTGGATGACTAATAAAATGGGCTGTTTTTAAAAATGAGGTACTATTGTGAAGCGAAAAAAGTCAGGATGGGAATCAAGTTTGGTCAGGCAGAATGAATTCATTTTAAGACATATTGAGTTTGTGATAAATGAGTGGCCAGTATCTACCAACAAAAATGGCCAGGACCGTGGTTAAATGTGTGTAAACAGAGTTCAGGAAGGTCATGAATGAAGATATAGATTTTCAGGTTTTTCCCACAGAGGTGATAGTTGAAGTTTGGAGTGAATGAAATCTCCCAGGAAATGTATGTAGAGTGAGAAAATAAAGAGGCTAGGAGCTGATTTTGGGGGGAATTTATCCACATTTCATTTCAGGAATGGAAAAGAAGTGGACAAACAGTGAAAGAACTCAAAGTTGTCAAAGGGATGGCAACAGAAGGAGGACAATATAGTTTCAAGGAAACCAAGGAAAAATAAAATTTTAAGGAGAGAAGGGTATCAAGAGTGGAAATGTTGTAGAGAGAGCAAAGGTAGTAAAGATGAAGAAGGTAATGATTAAGAAACGATTAATGACTTACAGTAGAATAAAGAAGTAGAAGTAGACTGTAGGGATTTAAAAATAATAGCAATAATAATATACAAAACACCTTTATTATCTCATTTGCATCTCATAAAGAACCTTGAAAGATAGGTGCCATAGGTATTATCATCGCCATTTTGCATATGAGGAATTCCAGTTAAGTGACTTATCAGATATTAAATAAAGTGTTATTTGAATCCCTGCCTGGAAGACCAACACTCTCTCCAGGAGGTAACATTGCCTATTCATTAATGTCAAGGAAATGAAAATAATGACACATTTTGTAGAGAAATTTGGGAGTGAAAGGAAAGAGGAAAATAGAACAGTAGCTTTATGGGACTGCAGTATAAAATACAAATGCTCAAGGTAGAGGGATCTTTGTATATTTGAAGGCATATAAAAAAAGGCACTGGAGAAGGAGAAATTGAAAATCTCATAAATAGCATTCTGTAATTGATGTGACAATATCTTGGTGGAGGCAAGAGGAATTGGAGGAGGTCAAAGATATGTGAAGAGATTAACTTTTTTTTTAAGAGGTACAGTTCTGATCTAGGAGGAAAGAGAGTATGTTTGGGGTTACTAGTAAAATATATATTTTTTTCAGTAAAATGGGAACCGAACCGCCAAGAATAGAGGTACTTAGGGTGGTAATGGGAAGAGACTTAGTTGATACAGTGGATAGAGTTCTGGACCTTGAGTTAAGAAGATTTTAGGCCAAATTGTTCCTCTTATAGTTAATAGATGTGTGACCTCAGGCAAGTCACTTATCTTTGGGAAACAGGAGTTTTGCTTTCTTTGGTGAGTTGGTTTCTTTGAGACAGCTCAACACAGAGAATAGGACACTGGACTTGGAGTTACAAAGATGAATTCAAATTCTGCCTTGGATACTTAATGACCCTGAGCAAGTCATATAACCTGTCTATACTTCAGTTATTTCATCTGTAAAATGAGGGACTTTATTAGATGGCTTCTAACATCCTGCTCTACCTCAATGATCCTAAAGCACTAACATAGCCCTCTAAGGTTTACAAAGCACTTCACAATATTAAATCATTTTGATGCTTAAAACAATTCTGGGAGTTATCATTATTAATATTATTATTATATTACTATCCTTGTTTTGCAGGTGAGAAAACTGAGGCTGAGAGTGATTAAGTGACTTGCCCAGGGTCAAACAGTGAGTAAGTGATTGAGACAGAATTTGAACTCAGGTCGTTCTGACTCTAAGTCTAGTACTCTGTTCACGATACTAAGTACATAGTATTTGAAGTTTACAAAATACTTTCCTCATCGCAGCCTTTTGAGGAAATAGGGCAAGTACCATCATGCTGATTTTACAGATGAGGTAATATGGGTTCACAGTGCTCATTGGACTTGCTCATGGTCACATTGGTTGCAGGCTTTGTAGGAACATTTCCAACTCAATGACTTCAAATCTTGTACTCTTTTCAGAATGCCTCACAGTCTATACAAAAAAGTTTTGAATATCAATGGTGAATTCAGTAGTAGGAAGCAGTGAAGCAAAGAGGGAGAAAAGATAAGATCATTGCAATCTCATCACACGCATAGACATACAAACACACACACACACAAATTTCTGGATATAGGTGTCACACAATGGTAAAAAGTTATTTTCTTGTTTCTAAGGTCTTTTCCCTCCTGCACTTTCTCTTTGTGTGATTGTTTTTGGTTTTTCTTTTTCCTACCCCTTTCCACTGGGAGTTTCCTCTAAATTTGTGACCTGTATCTGCTTATTGGGCATTCTCCAAATACAGGAAAAAGACCAACACTTGAAACAAAAGTGTCGACTGACTGACCACAGACTCTTCTTAGGATGTTCATGTGTCACTAGCAGTCACCAGTCTCATGCCTTCCTTTGATGTGGAGAGCAGAAATTGGACTACTGCTCAGGAATTCATCTTTTCTGCTTTCCCCACAGACTGGGGAGATGCTGTCATCTGCTTTGTCCCACTGCTCTTCATTTATGTCTTCATCGTTGTTGGAAACTTGGTCATTGTCATAGTGGTCCACAGAGATGCCCACCTCCACACCCCAATGTATTTCTTTATCAGTTCCCTCTCTTTCCTGGAGCTTTGGTATACCACGTCCACTATCCCACTCATGCTTTCTAACCTTCTCAGTGAGAAAAAGAGCATTTCCTTAAATGGTTGTATGGTGCAGTTGTATTTTTTCCATTCCACAGGCATAAGTGAAGTGTGCCTTTTGACAGTTATGGCCTTTGATCGCTATTTGGCTATTTGCAGACCCCTTCATTATCCAACCATCATGACTTCCAGACTATGTGTCCAGTTGACCCTGGTCTGCTATATCTGTGGCTTCATCACACCCCTGCCTGAGGTTGTGTGGATCTCCACACTACCATTCTGTGGCTCCAATCACTTGGAGCATATCTTCTGTGACTTCCTCCCACTCCTCCGTCTGGCCTGCACAGACACCCGGGCCATTATCATGATCCAAGTGGTTGATGTGGTCCATGCTGCAGAGATTGTCACAGCTGTGCTCCTCATCCTCCTCTCTTATGCTGGCATTGTGGTAGTAGTTCTGCGCATCCGTTCAGCTGAGGGTCGTAGAAAAGCCTTCTCCACCTGTGCTTCCCATCTCATGGTCTTTGTGCTGTTCTTTGGCAGTGTAGCACTCATGTACCTGCGTTTCTCAGCCACATATTCCTTGTTCTGGGATACAGCGATTGCCCTGGCCTTTACTGTTTTGTCCCCATTTTTCAACCCCATTATCTATAGCCTGAGGAATAAAGAGATTAAAGAGGCTGTAAAAAAACATATGAGTCTACCAAGGATCTTTTCCTCTAAAATCAAGTGATACATCATATTTTGATTGATGTCATCAATGTCAATATCCTGTCGGCACTAATTATAACTTATCAATGTCTTCTCAACTTGTGAATCCTAACTTGAAGTCAATATCTGATTTTTTAAAAAATCAGAATTTAAAGAAACTCTAAGAATCAGCAGTGTGCTGAAAAGAAATATGTTCATTTTTTAATAGCTTGCTTACAGAAAGCATCGTTCACACAGATATATTAGTTCTAGCTAGGACCACAAAAACCAAAGCTAAAAAGAAAAATAAGCAAAGATTTTTTTAAAGCACACTAGTAGGAAGCACTGACTTGCTTTGGTAAAAATGCCAGATGGCTAGTCAAATAGTGGCTATTTCCCTGCTATAGATTTCACCCAATAAGAAATAATGTCCTGAATATAGCTACTTCAACACTCACCCAGTTTCATGACTTAATTTTAATAATAACTAGCATTTATATGGGAGTTTATGATTTGTAAAGTACTTTTCATACATTATTGTCTATGTTATTATTACGTGACCTGTTCCTATAATTCCTACAAATTATTTTTTCTACATGAACTGTTTTTATTATTTGTTGAGTTCAGGGTAATGATAATTTAGGAAGAGAGAAGGTGGAAGAGCATTTCTTTTTTTAAAGAAAATTTATGTCATCTAAATTTCTCTTTAGATTTCTCCCTTGTCCCTCTCAGAGATCCACCTCATATAATAATATTTTTTTTGAAAGAGAAAATAAAGGGGAAAGAAAACTAATCACTATATGAAAGACTAGATCTGAAAATATATGTGATGTTCCTCTCTGTGGACCTTTCATTTTTGCAAAGAAAGAGGGGGAGGTGTTTTCTACACCTTCATTGTGACAGTGCTTATTCTTTTTAATTTTCCTACGTTCATTTTGATTATTTATCAATTTTGTTCTCATTTTCATTATTGTAGTCATTGTATATATTGTTCTTTCGGTTTGGCAGAGCATTTCAGATGACCGCTATGCCCTCTTTCCCTCACTGGGTGAGAAGAACCGGCACTTACAACAGACTAGAATACAGGAAAGAGATGAGATCTGTGTGTGAAGTCTCAAGTCTGGAATTTCCTATTTCCTTCAGTTGTCCTTCACACAGAAGTTTTCTAGTAGCACTTGGAAATAGGGAATATACAGTTGCCTGGATTGTAGTAAAACTTCCTATTTACCATTAGGATACATGGAAGCTGATTTTGGGTATTAGGGAAAGCTTTGTGATAGTAATCATAAACTAACAAGGCCAAAGACTCTTATCTTCAATGTCTGAGACTGGAGGAGGATGAGTCAAGTCTTCCATTGAAGAGTAAATCAGACTTTGGAGTACAGGAAACCAGATACTTCATAATGGAGTGCAAGGAATAGAGAAAGTCCCAAGTACCTGTGACTATATGTTATCATTAATTACTACTACTACTACTACTACTACTACTACTACTACTACTACTACTACTACTACTACTACTGGATCCAGAGTGATGATTATGAGAGACTGGCAAAGAAGTTATAAAGATCATTATTAAATCTCAATTCCCACTTCTTAAAACTTATAATCTGTGGTCTAAAGATGGCATTCTAGACACACAGACATTCTACATGGTTTCCTTTCTGTGATTTATAGATTAGTGCAAAGTGGAAAGTCCCTGGTCATATCCAAAAAAATAGGGAAAGTAAACATTGAAGGAGTTTTTGTAGATATTTAGAGGTGATGGACTCCATGAGGGAATGTTTCACATTTTCATTTTCATTTTTACTATGTGCAATGCATTAAGAGACTGTAGCATATTGAGTATATTCGAATTCCTAGTATATTCACATCCTGTGAGTGGGGGTGGTGTTAACTCAGATTCTGAACACAGAGGGAAGTCTCTAGATTCACAAATGTCTTATTTTCATAATTTGGTAATATTCTATATCATTTCCCATTCATCATGGATTTAATTTGCTTAGAGTTGTTGTTAAAATTGTGTCTAGATAGACAGGAGATAGACAGGGGTTGGGGAAGAATAGTAGAGGCTTTTTCTGGCTATGTGTCCTCTAGTGGCCAATGGGGATTCTGCAGTATTTTAGCCAGCTTTATCTAGAATAAACTAAATAGGAACTGAAGTAACTATTGGCTGGTGGTTCAACATTAAAAAAAAACAAATATCAACTTCCATCAATGGGCACATAAGCCCATGAGCTCTGCGAATAGCAGTGTCCCATATATCCCTAGGCCCTGAACCCATCCATTGTAGCCATAATCCTGGGTGACAAACCTTGGAGAAGAGGCCAACCATACCCACAACCATTCCCACCAGCTGTCAACCAGCTACCAGAAAGAAGAAAATAAGCCAACTGAACTGAAGCAGCAAGGTATCAAGGATGTGGCATATACCCATGACAAATCACCTTGACCATGGTCTAATCCTCTCCTAGGACCCAGCATCTAAGCATTCCTGGAATTGCAATATCTCTCAGTCCATCAATCTTATTTCTAGCCCAGCTCAACATCCATCTTCAATAAAAGGAACCCTCATAGAAAAGAGAGGTAACATTCTTGCCACCATTAGCACCAACTACTAATGAACTGATGCTGATGGGCAACTAAGCCTGAAAGCCCCTGAATATCCCCTTCTCCCACCAACCCCCAAACCACCACATTTATCATCCAAAAAAAGTCTTGTTAAAATGAGACCTGGAAACTTCCTCTGCAAGTACTGCAGCTGCTGTCTTCTCAACAGCCACAGCTGGTAAAGAACTGGAAATAAAAGTTCTGGCCACCAAAGATGGCACCATTAAAGAGTTCAATATCAGAGATATGGGTTTATCAATTGAAATTACATTAAAAAAATTCGTTACAATATGCTTTGCCACTTTAAAGACCACAACATATTTCCATGAGATTTGCAGCTAAAAATTAATATATATTCTATCTCTCCCTATTATGAGTGAATTTGAAAGTTGTAACTCTCTTGACTTCCTAATTGCATCCCCAGTACTTACCACAGTGCTTTGCACGTGGTAAGAATGAAATAAATGGGTTTTCATTCATTCATTCATTTATATCAAATGCTCTTCCTGGATAATTAATGCAGTGACACGCTGCTTTTTGTAAATTTAAGGAAGGAGAACATGAGCTGATTTGGATTGCTTGCACTATGGCAGTGCTCCAAGTGTCACATGTTATATATAGAATGCCACAACTAACTTAATTTTTCCTATTTTGCAGACATGGAAACCAGGTCTCAGAGAGGATAAATAGCTTTCACAGGATTACGCAGCTGAAATAATATGCCACATTGCCTCTTAATGATATATAGCAGCACTTAATAAACACATGTTGAATTGGATTCTTGTTTCCTCATACTGATAAGATTGCTTTAAACTATGCCCCATTTTAGAGTGAGAGGCAATGAAATATGAAATGAATGAACGAATGAATACAACATTTATTCAATGCTCACTGGGTCCTTGGTATTGAACTGGATACAAAGGCAAAAGTGGAATAGCCAATGTTCTCAAGAGTTTATATTCTAGTACAGGGAAACAATACACGAACAGGATTAGAGTAGGGAAGGGAGTATTTTGTCTTGGAAATCACAGGAATGGTGAGCCAAATCATAAAATAGTCAATTGTCAATTTAATTTCAGTTCCTAGAGCAAGAGATGGAAAGTAAGAGTGTAAGGTATGAGTTTTAGACTGGAGAGGCGGCTATACAAATAGGGCAATGTGGATGTCAAAATGTCCAAGATGAATGAATCAGAATTGCAATCTAGAGCCAATTAGGGAAAGAGTGATCCCTATGTTACTGTTTCAGATGGAAAGGGAATTCATCGGCAGGTCAAATAGCAAGATGTCAAAGAATGTCTGGGATAAATGGATGTTGACATTAAAATTTCCTTTTCAAAAAGGCTATCTATGATGGCTTAGAAGTGTAACATAAGGGAAAAGGAAAAACCTTTAAATCAGTTACTATAGATTACTTTGATTTATTTTTAGTTTAATTGTAGGATTAAGTTCCCTTTTTTAGGAAATTTAGCCCTAACAGTTAAGCCAAACTAACATATTCTCTTAAGTCTAGGATACCTATAGACTTAGTGAATAGGTAGATAAGACTTTATAATTTAATAGCAGACAATTTAGAGTAAGACATATCTTTACAGGAGTAAAATAATCATAAAGGCTGGTAGCTGGAGATAGAGAGGGGAGGTTCACTCCTAGCTGACTGATTCTAAGTTCTTTCCAATTAGTGTATAAATTCCCCTTTTACTTGAACTAAAGGTTACATTCCTTTTTCCCAGTTCTACAGACTCCTTTAAAAGTAATACTTTTAATAGCAGAATGTTAGAGCTACAGGACGATGATTTCTAACCATTCTCAGATAGGTTAATAGACACAGGCCCTAATCCAATACAATATCAAATTTAGTAGTTGTCCTATCCTAGTTATTTCTCTGATGTGCCCATACTCCAAATTTTGGCACCAATATGAGTTTGGGTTAAGAAATTCCAACAGAAGTAAACTAGCCAGATGACCTGCTTTGTCTAATGTAATTTTGTTCAAAATAAGTTTCTGATGGCTGCTGTAATTTTTAATTCCTCTTTTCAGTTGTACAAATAAGCTCTATAGATCACTTGTTTTTGTCTCTTGACCTCTGAGGAGTCAGATGACCTGGTTTGATTGACAATAGTCAACAATGATAATTAAAGCATTATACTTGGCTCAGACTTTTCTGTTTCACATATTAATTTAACATATGTCAGGAACAGGAATATCCACACAGATTGTTGAAGTATTGGAATCTTTGAAAAGTGATAAAAGAATGGTAGTCAATGAAAAGGTTTTGGTAAAATGGATGATTCATTTGTGGTACTAGTGTGGGGCAAGTTTAAATTAACAGTGTAAGTAAAGAGCATGTAAAGAGTTGAATGGTAGGTTGAGAAATCTGAACGGGGAAATCAGTCAGTCAGTCAATATGCATTTATTAGGCACATATTATGTTGCAAGCACCTGCTAAGGATACAAAGAAAGGCAAAGACAATTCCTGCTAATGAGCTTATGTTCTCATTGGGATGGCAATAGTCAAGCAACTATGTACAAAAAGGATGTAGATAGGATAAACTGGCGAAAATCCACAGAGAAGGAACTAGGATTAAAGGTGATGAGGAAAGGTTTCTACAGAAGTTGAGATTTTTAGTTGACACTTGAAGGAAGCCAGAAGGAAGAAATGAGAACAGGAAGGGCTCCAGGAATAAGGGACAACCAGGGAAAATGCTAGGTTTGATAGAAGGCATTTCTTTTTTTTTATTGTTTTTTTATTCCACATCGTCGCCAGCATTTAACATCTTCCTGTTCTGTCATGGTTGCCAATCTAGTAGGTGTGATGTGGTACCTCAGAGTTGTTTTGATTTGCATCTCTCTAATCAAAAGGGATTTAGAGCATTTTTTCATATGACTACAGATATCTTTAATTTCTTCTTCTGAAAATTGCCTGTTCATATCTACATTCGTTAGAGAAATTGGTCTATAATTTTCTGTCTCTGTTTTGTTGTTCCTGGTTTAGGTATCAAAACCATATTTGTATCATAGAAAAGAATTTGGGAAGACTCTTTCTTCCCCAATTTCCCCCACCAACCCCCTCCCTCCCCAAGATGGCATACAATTCTATATAGGATCTATACATACATTCCTATGGAATACATTTTCACTATAGTCATGTTGTGTAGAAGAACTAAAACAAATGGGAGAAATCATATAACAAACCAAAACATAACACACACACACACACACACACACACATACATATGCATGCACACACACAAATGATCTGCTACATTCTGCAATTGAATTCCATAGTTCTTTCTTTGGATGTGGAAGGCATTTTGCCTTAGAAGATCACTGGGAATTTTTTTTATGCCCTTGCATTGCTACGAAGATCCAAGTCTACCAGAAAAAATTCTCGCACACTGTGGTCGTTGCTGTGCACAAAGTTCTCCTGGTTCTACTCCTTTCGCTCAGCATCAGATCACATAAGTCTTTCCAGGCCTCTCTGAAGTCTTCTTGTTCATCATTTCTTATAGCACAATAGTATTCCATTACATTCATATACCATAATTTATTCAGCCACTCCCCAATTGATGGGCATCCCCTTGATTTCCCCTAAGAACTGCTTTTGCAGTATCCCATAAGATTTGGTAGGTTGTCTCATTATTGTCATTTTCTTGAATGAAGTTGTTGATTGTTTCTATGATTTCTTGTTTAATTCACTCTTTCTTTAGGATGAGATTATTTAGTTTCCAATTGATTTTTGACTTATCTTTCCATGGCTTTTTATTACATATAATTTTTATTGCATTATTATCTGAGAAGGATGCATTGACTATCTCTGCCGTTCTACACTGGATTGTGAAGTTTTTATGTCCTACTACGTGGTCAGTTTTTGTATATGTGCCATATACTGCTGAGAAAAAGGTATATTCCTTTCTATTCCTATTCAATATTCTCCAGAGATCTATCATATTTACCTTATCTAGAGTTTTATTTACCTCCTTAACCTCCTTCTTGTTTATTTTGAAGTTAGATTTATCAACTTTAGAGAGGGGGAGGCTGAGGTCACCCACTAGTATAGCTTTGCTGTCTATTTCTTCCTTCAGCTCCCCCAGCTTCTTCTCTAAGAATCTGGATGCTATACCACTTGGAGTAGACATGTTTAATAATGATATTGCTTCATTGTCTATGGTGCCTTTTAACAGGATATAGTTTCCTTCCTTATCTCTTTTGATTAGATCTATTTCTGCCTTTGCTTTGTATGAGATTAGAATTGCTACCCCTGCTTTTCTACATCAGCTGAAGTGCAATACATTCTGCTCCAACCTTTGAGCTTTACCCTGTGTATATCCTCCCATTTCAAATGTGTTTCTTGTAAATAACATATTGTTGGATTATGGCTTTTGATCCATTCTGCTGTCTCCATTTTATGGGAGAGTTCTTTCCATTCACATTCACAGTTATGATTAAAATCTGTGTATTTCCCTCCATCCTTTTCCCCACCATTTGTGCTTTTAGTTCTCCCGTCTCCCTTCCCTTCCTCAATAGTTTTCACTTTTCACCACCACCTCCTGCATCCTTCCTTTCCTTCTTTTAGCCTCTCTCTCTTTTACTCCCTTTTACCTTTACTGCTTCTTCCCTTCCTTTTAACTTCCCCTCCCATTTCTTCCCCCTTCCCCTCCTACTGCCTATACAGCTAGTGAGAATTATATACTTAAGTTTATCGTTTCCTTTTTGAACCAAATCAGATGAGAGTACATCTCAAACAATGCTCATGTCACTTCCCTCTTTCCCTCTACTATAATTTTGTACTTCTTTCTGTGATTTAATTTACCATTTTCTTCTTCCTCCTTTTCACACCTCCTAATACAATCCCTTTGCATGCTTAAATCATATTTTTATCATCACATCATTTACTTTATACCCATTCCCTCTATGTATATCCCTTTTATATTTCATAAGAGATGTACAATTCTCAAGATTAAAAGGTATCATCTTCCCTTACAGGGAGGTAAACAGTTTGTCCAAACTGAGTAACAAGCTTTTTTTCCCCACCTGTTTACCTTTTTATGCCTCTCTTGAGACCTGTGTTTGAAGATCAAATTTTCTATTAAGTTCTGGTTTTTTTTTTTCTGGAAGGTCTGGAAATCCCTTACTTCATTGAATGACCATCTCCTTGCCTGAAATGTTATGCTGAACTTTGCTGGGTAGTTGATCCTTGGTTGTAGTCCCAGATCCTTTGCTTTACATAATATTGGATTCCAATTCCTTTCATCTTTTAATGTAGAAGCTGCAAGGTCTTGTGTGGTCCTGACTGTAGCTTCTCGATATTTGAATGGTTTATTTCTGGCTACCTGTAATATTTTCTCCTTCACTTGATAATTCTGGAATTTGGCAATGATATTTCTTGGAGTTTTGAGTTTGGGAATCCCTTTTGGGAGGGGAACAGTGGATTCTTTTGATGACTATTTTGCCCTCTGGATCTAGCACTTCTGGGCAGTTTTCCTTGATGATTTCATGGAAGATATTGTCCAGACTCTTTTTTTTTTATCATCGTGGCTTTCTGGCAGGCCAATAATTCTTAAATTTTCCCTCCTGGATCTATTTTTCAGGTCAGTTGTTTTTCCAGTTAGATATTTTACATTTTTTTCTATCTTTTCGTTCTTTAGATTTTGTTTCACTGATTGTTTCTGTCTCATAGAGTCATTAGTTTCTACTTGCCCAGTTCTAATTTTTATTGAATTATTTTCTTCAGTTAACTTTTGCATCTCCTTTTGCATCTGTCCAATTGTTCCTTTTAAGGAGTTATTTTCTCCAGTTAATTTTTGTTCTTCCTTTTCCATTTGCCCAATTTTCCCAGTTAGGTTTTGTGCTTTCTTTTCCGTTTGCTCAATTTTCCTTTTTAAAGAGGTGTTCTCATCAGTGAATTCTTTTTTCATACTTTTAAAATCATTGGTCAGTTTTTGTTCTATTTCTTTTTTCACTGTTCCAGGAGAGCTGTTGGGGCATGTGAGCAGTTCATAGTCTCTTCTGAAGTTTCAGATGGAAGTACAGTCTCACTATTGACCTCTTTGGCATTTGTGTTTTGGTCTTTGTCCTCATAGAAAGATTTTATGGTTTTTTCACTGGTTTTGGTTTTTCTTGCTCATGATGGTGATTGTGTGTTGTGGCTTCTGGTTCTTTCAGTCAGAAGTGGCAGAACTTGTTTTGACCTGACTGGTGTGAAAAAGCTAAGAGCAGTTGTATTTTTATCTTTTTGTTTTTTATTTCCCTGATCAGCCCTGGGGTTAGCTTGTTAAGTGTGGGGGAGGAGTGGTCTGGTAATGGGAGATCTCCTCAGCTGAGCTGAGGCAAAGGCAAGCTCAGGGAATGGTGATCCCAGCTGCCTTATTGTCTTCCCATTTCCTCTGGAAGGCTGAGGCAAATGAGTTTATGAGAAACCAAGAAGTCACAAAAGAAAACCAAAAGAATGAAAAAATGGAAGAAAATGTGAAATGTCTCATTGGAAAAAATGGTCTTTCAATGAAATAGAGGACTTTTAAGCATTCTTGATGAAAAGATCAGAGCGGAAAAGAAAATTTGACTTTCAAACACAAGAATCAAGAGAAGCATGAAAAGGTAAACAGCAAAGAGAAATCATAAGGGATTTACTAAAGTTGAACTGTTTACATTTCTACATGGAAAGACAATATTTGTAACTCTTGAAATTTTTTTCAATATCTGGGTAGTTGGTGGGATTACACACACACACACACACACACACACACACACACACACACAGAGAGAGAGAGAGAGAGAGAGAGAGAGGGAGAGAGAGAGAGACAGACAGACAGACAGACAGACAGAGAGAGAGAGACAGAGAGAGAGAGAGAGAGAGAGAGAGAGAGAGAGAGAGAGAGAGAGAGAGGCAGACAGACAGAGAGCACAGGGTGAATTTAATAGAATGGGATCATATCTTAAAAAAATGAAATTAAGGGGTGAGAGAGAAATATATTGGGGAGAGAAAGGGAGAAATGGAATTATCTCTCATAAAAGAGGCAAGTAAAAGACTTTTCAGTGTAGGGGAAAAGGGGGGAGGTGAGAGAAAAAGCATGAAGCTTGCTCTCATCACATTCGACTAAAGGAAGGAATAAAATGCACACTTATTTTGGTATGAAAACCTATCTTACAATACAGGAAAGTGGGGGAGAAGGGGATAATCAGGGTGGGGGGGTGGAGGAGGGGAGGGCAATGGGAAGAGGGAGCAATTAGAAGTCAACACTCTTGGGGAGGGACAGGATGAAAAGAGAGAATAGAAGAAATGGGGTCAGGAATAGGATGGAGGGAAATATAGTTAGTCTTACACAAAATGACTATTATGGAAGTCATTTGCAAAACTACACAGATATGGCCTATATTGAATTGCTTGCCTTCCCAGTGGGGTTGGGTGGGGAGGGAGGGAACAAGAGAAGTTGGAACTCAAAGTTTTGGGAACAACCGTTGAGTTTTGTTCTTGCATACAACTGGGAAATAAGAAATACAGGTAATGGGATATAGAAATTTATCTTGTCCTACAGGACAAAAGAGAAGATGGGGATAAGAGAAGGGAGGGATGTTAGAAGGGAGGGCAGATTGGTAATAGGGGTAATTAGAATGCTCAGAGTTTTGGGGTGGAGAGAAGGGAGTAATAGGGAGAAAATTTGAAACTCAAAATTTTGTGGAAATGAATGTGGAAAACTTAAATAAATAAATGTAAGTACCAAAATGCTTTTTCTTGCCTCTTTTATGAGAGATAATTTGTCCCATTCCATTTCTCCCTTTCTACTCCCAATATATTCCTCTCTCACCCCTTAATTTATTTTTTTATATCATCCCTTCTTATTCAACTCACCCTGTGCTCTCTGTCTATATATATGTATATATACATATGGTTGTGTGTGTGTGTGTGTGTGTGTGTGTGTGTAATCCCTCCAACTACCCAAAAGAGAAAAGTTGAGAAAAAGAGAATAGTTGAGAAAAGCCTCAAGAGTTATAAATATTATCTTTCCATGTATGAACCTAAACAGTTCAACTTTAGTAAGTCCCTTATGATGTCTCTTTCCTATTTACCTTTTCATACTTCTCTTGATTCTTGTGTTTGAAAGTCAAATTTTCTATTCAGTTCTGGTCTTTTCATCAAGAATGCTTGAAAGTCTTCTGTTTCATTGAACAGCCATTTTTCCCCCTGAAGTATTGTACTCAGTTTTGCTGGGTGGGTAGGTGATTCTTAGTTTTAATCCTAGTTCCTTTGACTTCTGGAATATCATATTCCAAGCCCTTTGATTCCTTAATGTGGAAGATGCTAGATCCTGTGTTGTCCTGATTGTATTTCCACAATACTCGAATTGTTTGTTTCCAGCTGATTGCAATATTTTCTCCTTGACCTTGAAACTCTGTAATTTGGCTATAATATTCCTCAGAATTGTACTTTTTATATCTCTTTCAGGAGGTGATCGGTGGATTCTTTCAATATTTATTTTACCCCCTGATTCTAGAATATCAGGGTTTTCCTTGATAATTTCATGAAAGATGATGTCTAGGCTCTTTTTTTTGATCATGGGTTTCAGGTAGTCCCATAATTTTTAAATTGTCTCTCTTGGATCTATTTTCTAGGTCAATTGTTTTTCCAGTGGTGTATTTCACATTATCTTCTATTTTTTCCTTCTTTTGGTTTTGTTTTGTAATTTCTTAGTTTCTCATAGTCATTAGTTTCCATCTGCTTCATTCTAATTTTTAAATAACTATTTTCTTCAGTGAACTTTTGAACCTCCTTTTCCATTGGGCTAATTCTGCTTTTGAAAGCATTCTTCTCCTCATTGGCTTTTTGAAACTCTTTCACCATTTGGGTTAGCCTATTTTTAAAGATGTTATTTTCTTCAGCATTTTTGCTGTCTCTTTTAGCAAGCTGTTGACTCACTTTTTATGATTTTCTTGTATTGCATTCATTTCTCTTATCAATTTTTCCTCCACCTCTCTTACTTGATTTTCAGAATTTTTTTTTAGCTCTTCCATGACCTGAGATCATTGTATATTTATTTTGGAGATTTTGGATGCAGAAGCCTTGAATTTTAGGTCTTCTTCTGATGGTAAGCATTGTTCTTCCTCATAGGAAAGGATGAAAGAAAATACCTGTTTACCAAAAAAGTAACCTTCTATAGTCTTATTTTTTCCCTTTTTTGTGGCATTTTCCCAGCCAGTTACTTGACTTGTGAGTCCTTTGTCAAGAGAAGGGTATACCCTGGGGACCTGTAAATTCTCAATTCCTCCAAGGTGGCTCAATCAAGGGAGAGGGGTTTACTTTTCTCCTAGCCTGTGCTCTTGTCTGTGAGCAACTACAAGCACTCTGCTCTGCCCAGGATTTTTCCCCAGGAGTAGGGTTCCCTTTCCACAACTACCTCTAGCTCCACCTCTGCCAGTGCTCCTCCTCACCCTAGGGCTACCATTCAGGCCTGAGATTCAGATCAGTGGCTCAATTCCCCCAGGGTCTTTAGGCCAGGGGCTCCAAAAATGGATGTTGCCACTGCAGATTCTGCTGCTGGCAGGTCTGGATCACATTCCCTTCTCACCCAGGTGAGAGAGCTTTGTCACTGACCTTTGAAGTTGTCTTTGGCGTTTGTGGGTTGAGCAATCTGGGAACAGCAGCTGCTGCCAGGGATTACATCTGCTGAGGTCTCCTCTGGTCCTGTTCCTATCAGTGCAGCACGGCCAAGGTTGGGCTGCACTTCTCTCCGAGCCTGGTGTGATAGACCTTTCCTGTCAGCCTTCTAGGATGCCTTGGACTGGAAATCTCTTTCACTCTATTGTTTTGTGACTTCTGCTGCTCTAGGGTTTTTCCACTTTTAAAATTTTTGAATTGCAAAATTTTCCCCTCCCTTCAGCCCCACTGTTACCCATTGAAAAAGCAAGCAGTGTGGTTATGTGTAGTTTAATATATTTTGGCATAATTCCCTATGCTTTCAAATTGATTTTTCAGAACGACTAGATCAGATAACATCACCAACAGCGCATTAATGTACCTGTTTTCCAACAGCCCCTCAAGCATTTGTCATTTTTTGTCTTCTAATGAGTGAGAAACAGACCCTTATAGTTAGTTTAATTTGCATTTCTCTAATCATTAGTAATTTAGAGTATTTTTTCCATGTAGCCACTAATACCTTGTATTTGTTTCTCTGAAAACTGATATCTTTTGACAATTTATCATTTGAGGAGTGATTCTTATTCTTCAGAGACAAGATAATTAAGACAATGAGAAATGAAGTTATTTTTAAAAAAGGAAGAAGAGGGCCTAGGGCCAAATCTCAGGGAACATATATAGTTAGCAGATGAAATATAAATGATAAGCTAGCAAGCAACTTAGGTCCATCATGTTTTCTTTCCTACCTTAGGATAAGAAAAGGAAATGGAAACTTAGAACCAGACTAGTGACTGAAAAGAGTTCCTCTTCTCTGGTTCCTCCAGTCTTCAGGTTCAGTTTCTTCATTCTTTTCCTTTCATCAATATCCTCTTCATCACTGGAATTTCAATGATTTTCATAACTTTGTCACCGGCTATTTCTCTCAGGTACTTTTCTTCCATTCACTTGGAATATCAGAAGAGATCTTCCTGACCATCATTGTTGTACAGAGCTGCCTTGCTTTCTGCAATACTCTACATTTTAGAATTATTATGACTCTTCATCTTCATACTGAGCTAACCCATGTATCTATTGCTATTGTGTCTTTTGCTTTATCATATGTCTCCCAGAAACTGAATGAATCTTCTACATATTGCCTTTTTGTGGTAAAAATTACAATGATAATGATGGGGGCTGTTTTCAGACTGGCCTACATGAACACTAGAAAAGAAGGTCAAGATGTGTGATATCATTCATGGAGAAGAAATCATTGGTGACATATTCTTGGTGACCTTTACCTATATCCAGATCTATGTGATGATATTTCAGTGTTGTATTGCCAGTTATGAAGGAAAAGGAAAGGTCTTCTCTACCTGTATCTTTCATTTCATATCTTACTGATGTTCTTTGGTGGCTGTTATTTTTGTATCTCTGTTTTTCAAAGTTCTCTTTTCTTTTTCCTTCTGTGGAACAGTCACTAATTTATTGTACGCATTTTAATCTCCTTTCCTTAACCCCATTATTTATAGTCTGAGAAACAAGGAGATTAAGGAGGTCATAAAAAAGTTGTGTGCCCCTAAAGCATTTTCATTTGTAAAATGGCAAGTTAGTAAAAATTTAATAGGTACTAAATAAGTGTAAATCTTCCTTCAGAGAAAGTAATAAATGCTTTATATAAGTAATGCAATATTATAAGCTGAATAATAATATTAAACAATTATTTATTATTCAATAAACTAGAGACTTTCTTCTTCATAATTGATTATTTTCTAATTATTTATAATGGTTGATTTCCAACAAATAATGTCTTGTTACAAGTCCATAAGTAGCTTTCTTCTGTTCATTTCAAACCCCTTAGAAAAAACTGTATTGAAATTCAGATCCACTTCAACCTACAGAACAAGTAGTTATGGAATAACTTTAAGAATTTTATACAGATGCACCTAATGGTTTATCTGATTAGGATTTAGTGGATAGCAAATAAGAAGCTAAGTGACAGGGAAATCATAGAGGGAGGAATCTGGTATTTTATGGGAGATTCCTGGCCAAGCGCTACTGATGCATCTCCCTTTCTATTTCTGTGGGGAGTTTTTTGTTGTTGTTATGTGTGTTTTTTTTTATAAAAGCTACAGAGGAGTCAGAAAGAACAAGACAGGAATTCTTATATTCATACTTAGTTGAGGGTCCTAGGAAGGCAATTTAATGCTTTCTTTCTGATTTATTTGAAAAGAAATTCAGATCTTTCAGCAGAATATCAGAGGCTATAGTGCTTTTGTTGTCTGCTAAGCTCCTGAAAACTCTAGTATTCCAAATATCTCAGAGCATCTCTAGTTAAAGGAAAATGTAAAATGAATAGTCAAGTAAGACATACAAGCCCTAAGACCAAGAGAGTTAAATCAGGGAGAAAAACCTTAGGACTATATGTCCCAGAAGCCTGTGCTTGAATTTTAGGTAGAATATCTCAAATAACAGGAAATTTCTTAGGAGATATTGCCCCAGAGGTCTACTACAAACATGACTTGAAGACATCTGCGAACTTTGGAGGAGAAAAGAGAAAGATGGTCAAGGATAGGAGCAGAAGCAAGGAAGAGACCTGGTAACGAAGTGACCAAACCAGTCACAGATAACCTAAGGAGCCCAGGATAAGGGGATCAGAGTCAGGAAATTAGATGTGGAGAACAGCCATATTCTGCAATAGACAATACCCATTAGCCTATAACAAGATTTTGTAGCACCTTTTATGAGTGACAGATGTAGCCCTCTTCTACTGTGGGAGAGACATTGAGTTAAATGGGAACAATTCTAGTCCTTTCTAAAAGACACATATGGCGAGAGAAAATGGCCATATGGTGTAGCTAACAAAAATGTAGCTGCTCAAATCAGACCCTGATTTACCTCGCTACTTTGTTTTCATTAAATGCCTTCTATTAATAATTTCATGTGTCAAATCTGGTTTGGTTTACAAGACAGTGTACTGGACAAAGGTGCAAGCCGGAGGTTTAAGTAATAAATTGACCCCAAATAGTAACCTAAAACTGAGAAGTGAGTGACCCCAGAGTCAGGTAGGGGACTCTCTACTAAAGTAACTTTAGGGTAAATTAGAAAGAAATGTCCTCCTTAAACCTTTAAGGGACAACCAAGATGCCCCTTTGCCTTTCAGGAAAATAAGTAATGTTTTTGACTAACAAAATATCAGTGAGGATGTAATGCTGTAGCTAGGTATTTGTGCTTGCTTATGTCATGTTCTAAATGTAATATCATTTATCTAAAGATAGCAGAGTAGCATATCAGATATTCACAGGAGGGAAATTCCAAGAAAGAAGCCAGCAATAAATTTCACAGCTTCCAAATGTCTTTATGTAAAGGTGAAGAGTATAGGTGACATAGACGGTGTGCTGAGGATATTAATGTAGGGAGCTCATCTTCCAATAACAGAGACAACATGAAAACTAGTATGTACCAGGATAAATTGGAGATAATCAATAGAGGGAAAACACTGGAATTAAGGAGGATCAGGAAGGGATTCCTGTAGAAGATGGGATTTTTTCTGAGACTCGAAGGAAGTCAGAGAAGGCAGGAGGCAGAGATGAAGAGGAAGAGCATTCTAGCCATGAGGAAAAGTCAATTTTCCAAGTAGATCTTGTCAAATAGGGAAATCATCACTAAGCAAATTATATTTTGGGATTTACTTAACACTGGATTGTTGAGTTCATCTTTTCTTATTCTTCCTTATCCAGTCAGTTCCAAGTATTTGCTTTTCCCCTTTTTAACCAGTATCAAATATTGTGTTTGTTTTTACTGCTTTATAATATGTTTTGAAATCTTCAAGTGCTATTCTCATTGAATTCCTCCTTTTTCATTGTTTCCCAATAAATTCCAGGTCTTGGTTCATCTAGCTAAATTTTATTAGTTTTTCTAATTCCATGAAGTATTCCTTAGAGTCATACATATTTCTTCCCCTTCAAAACATGTGACTAATTTATGCAGATGATGCTGCAACCCTTAGGATATTCCAGATTTTTCTGTTATTTCTCATCTTGGATGAATAATCTTTAAGTTCCTTGATAAGCATTTCCCTGTTTGACTGAAAAAAATCTCAGTTTACAGTTTCTTTAAATTGTCATTTTTACTTATAAAATTTTTCAATCCTTCTTTTAATTGAGTTGATCTTTGATTTATTTTTCTTGCTTATTTTGTCCATTTACCTTTCAGGTAATAATAGTTCAGGAAAATAGTTCCATTTCCCATTAATTTCCCGTTTGTTTTCAGATTTTTTCCCCACATTTTGTTACTTTCTTATTTTTCTATGGCATTTGCTTTACTCATTAAAAACTTGATAGCTATTTTTCAATTTCTGCATCTTTCTCAATCTATTTCTTTTAATGTGTTCATTATCCAGTTTGATGCACCTTATAATTGTTCAAATTTCATCTCTGGGATAGTTTTTGGTCCTCTTTTATTATTTTTTCCCTTTCAGTTACTTGTCTTCATACGTAAACCATAGCATTTGTTTTCGTGTTAGTGGGTTTGTCCCTCTGCTTATTTATTTTCTTTGTTATTATTGTTCTATTTCTGAATAACAATCCTATTTTAAAATACTTGAAATCTTAAATTAATCTTAATATCCTTCATTTCTTAATTCAATCCTTCCATTTTTTTTTTTATTTTGGAGCAGTTATATTCTTTTTTTTTTCTTTTAAGGGATAATAACTGTACTTACTCCACCATCTACTGGAAAGTACTTTATTACTTTTTTTCCTAGTTCTATAAAGTGTCCATTTAAGAGTCATACTTACATTTTTTCCCCTTCAAATCATATGGCTAATTTTGCTATGCAGGCAACATAGAAATGAAGATCAATTTTTCTTCACTTTGGATATTCCAGATTTTTCTGTCATTTCTCATCTTGGTTGAATAATCTTCATTCACACAGGCACATTATGCAGAATTACACAGTCGTTAATGTATGCTCCATGTCATAATCCATATCTTGCATGATTTCATCTTAATGTAAAGAGAAATGATCATCAGGACTCAGCTTAAAGACCTGAAGTAAAGCAGAACCCATCAATAGCATGGCAGCTCACTCTTCTTATGATAAGTTCCAATGATTAGGATGCTTTTCCATGCCTCAAAGCTAAATTTACTTAGAATGCATGGATGGTCAGGAGCTGCACTGTTGGAATGAATTTCCACATTGATTATCTCACAGATTTGTTGACCTCTCAAACTATCTGTTGCAAATTATATTTGTTTGCTTTTATTGGTACATAAAATTTATTTGACTTTCGTGAACTATATACTTGCAAAGGGTGCTTGTGATAGCATGTGTTGTCATAAAATTGAGTTTAATAGATTTCGTAAGAAAGAGAAACAAACCAGAGAGGGGGAACATTCTCCCAAAGTGTACCTGGGATTTTGTGTCATACGACAAAATAATTATATATTTTTATCTATGTGGTTTTATGTTGTACAGCTCCTGATATAGAGCAACGGTATAATTAGGTCTTCTTGACACTATTAAATGTCTCTAATGCTAATGGCCTCTGACAAAACAATAGCCTTCTTGGGAACCAGATCTCTTTTTCTCTAGCTTCAGGAGAGTTCCCATGTTTATGTATGATGAATACATTTTCTTACCCTTTAAACTTCTAGCATTCCCTGCTTTTTCAGAAACAGAACAAGCCCCTCAATTGCTTCCTCAGATAGCTCCTTTCGACAAATTGGTGGGATTACTCAAATTATTACTCACAACTATCAATTACTTTTGTAAGGATTCAGCCCCACCTGCAGGCCTTACACATACTTACCTTACCCCGTTGTGCTGGGCACTGAGGGTGGTACAAAGTTGAGATGAGAAATGTTTCTTGTCCTCAAGGCACTTAACTTATCACAGATAGGTGGTATATGCATACATACACATACATATGCATATTACATATAACATATGCACATACATGGAACCATCAGTTACAGTAAATGGAGAAATTTTGAATGTTGGAGATGAGATGTTGCGTGCATTGTCAGAGTTAGCTTAGTGTTTAGGGGGTTCTGAAGGAAAGTAAGAGAGAAGAGCTTTAAACTGCCTCTCAAACTGAAGGTCTGCAGAGCTGAACTCATTGTTGTATGCCTGTGAAACTGTGACAGTATAACAGTACCATTCCAGGAAACTGAATCTGTTCCATTTGACTTGTCTTGAGAAGATTATGATGATCACCTGACAAGATAAGGTACCAGATACTGAAGTCCTTCTGAAGTTGAATTGTCAAGCATTCAAACTCTACTGCAGAAAGCACAACTCTGATAGGCTGGTCATGTTATTCAAATGCCAAACATACATTTGCCTAAATGACTATTTTACAGAGAACTCACACAGTACAAGTAGTCACATGGAGGTCAAGGATACTCTCAAGGAGTCTCTGAAGAATTATGGAAGTATTTGTAAGACATGGTAGACACCGCCCAGCACAGTATGCCCACATCAAAGAAATGACTGTGTTCTATGAGAAAATCAGAATTGTAGTAGCTCAAAAGAAATATAAGACAAGCAAATTTAGAGATGTCTCCACTCCAAATGTTCATATGGACTATTTGTGCCTGAATTGTGGTAGAACCTGCTGAGATCAAATTGGTCCAATCAGCCAGATCAGACATACTGTATCTTGGCCCTGACACAGTGATACCATTTTAGTCCTGAGAATGAAAAACAGCCACCATGTACATACATGTATCCATATAGCCAGACATAAATGTTTATCAGGTATGTATACATATGTATTATATGTACAGATATATACATGAACAATATGTATAACACTTTAAGGTTTGAAATATACTTTAAATAAATAAATTCCCCACTAAAAAAAAAAACAACCTAGAAGTAGATGCTATTTTTATTTCCATTTTACAGATGATGAGACTTGAGGCTAGAATAGATTAAAGTGACTTGTCTGGGGCCATGCAGTTAATAAGTATCTAGGCAAGATTTACACTCAGATCTCCCTGACTACAAGTTCAGGGCTCAGTCAACTAGACCACTTAGTTACCTAATAAAAAAAGACTCATACATAGGGAAGTCTAACATGCAATATTACATGATGAATGTGCAAGTCAAAATGCTACTTGAGGTATGAGAGGAAAGTTGTTAAGGACTATTCACTCTCATTCTCATCTTTGTACAGGATCTTCTGTCTTCTAAGGCCCAGTACACATCATTAACGCACCCAACCTCTACCCTACTGACAATATTATGGGAAAATTGGCTTTTGAATTGAGTTTTAAAGAACAAATAAAAATTCAACAAGTGATGAGGAAGAGGGAGGGTATTGAAGACCCAGGAAACAATTACCTTGTTTTTCTCATTAGTTCAAAAATTCTTTGAGGCCCTGTTCGTTTTTTTTTCTTCTTTTCATCCCCCACAATGCCTTGTACTTACCAGGCACTGGATTCTACGTTTACATTTCTTGTTCATTTCTCAGTTTTCAGAGCCTCTAAAAATTTTAGACAGGTTTCTTTCATTAGACTTTCTCAATACCAGTGGAGCTCCATGGCTTAACTCCAAGAGGTTGATGATAATCATGGGATAGCTGAGATTCTTAGAAAGGAAGAAGAGAGAACTTGGACTTAGGCTCTCCTAATTACTAGATAGAAACTTTTTCCTAATTAGGGATCATTTTCTTCCAGATCTTGAGTCATCTGTGTACAATCCCTAAGAGAGACAATCTTTGCCTTCCTAATGTCTCCCCTGAGAAGCAACAAAGATATTTCCCTGTGTAGTGGTGGGGAGATAATTTGGATGCAGAGACAGAGTGAAAACGCTATGGAAGGAGGAAGACTCATCATAGAATCTGAGAAAGCATAAATATGAGGGATGAGGACACTCTGGGGTGCTAACAAGAAAACATCTACTTGTAGACTTTCTTCAGCCCCTAAATCTGCTGCAACAAGGTCAGTAGGTCAGTGTAGGGATAAATGCTTCACCTTGAAGTATGGGATAGTCACTGGGCAAGAATTACTTTCCCGTACAGAATTTAGGTCCAGTGTGTAATTAGGAGTATGAATGTGTTTGGAGCAGGTACTAAATTCTTAGAATAGAAATCTGGGAAGAACTACCATTGGGAGAAGTGCCAAGTTTGACAAAGGCTTTAAACCTCAAGTACCCAGAAACCAGGAAATCGTGATAGAGCCAGAGCTGGGGGAATTTTATCTCTAAAAGGAAAAGTTAAGAATGATCAAAACTCATTTCACTTCAATTCAACTAACATTTGTTAAGCACTTACTGTGTATATTTTAGAAGTCTAGACATTATAAGACACTCAAAGATGAAGCAAGAATCATAGGTAATCTGGTCCAACCCCTTCATATTACAGATGAGAAAACTGAAGCCCAGGGAAATTAAGTCACATGGGTCACACAGGTGTATGTCAGAGGAAGGACTATTAGTTACCACCTCATAGGGCTTAAGAAAGACAAATTGTCGATTATATGGGCAGAGTTCAAGTAGACTACAGGCTATTTAGTCAGAAATAATACAGCATAAGTAATTTAGACAGCAGTTCCTGTCCATGGGCATAGGTACTCAACAGACCTGAGACATGAGGTAGGATTGGAACTAGAGTTGTTATGAGAAGCAGAAACAAATGTGTTCTTTTGCAAATCACCAGGAATAGTCTTTTATTCCTTTCTGTCACCTTACAACCTCTCTGTAAGGGATTAAGGGCCTATATTTGACCCTGGTCGCTCAGTCAACCATGTGGACCATGAGTCAAGTCCTATCTTAAGCAGAAAGGGGTGATTCCAAAGACGCAAAGTAATATCAACATATAAGATGAAATTTCAATCCTACAGGAGGCACAAGAACACAAGGAGGAGACAAGAATGCTTATAGAGAAATATGGAAACAGATGGAAAACTTGTAATTTAAATTTACATGCGATCAGAGCACTTTGATTAGAGAAAGGTGGCATTAATGTCAGAAATCTCCATGAGGAAAATCAGTTTTGGTTATGATTAAAATAAACCAGAATTTGACTTAGCAGACATGCAAGAACATTTCAGGTAGAAATTTACCATATGAAGATTTATAGCCTAGAGAGACTAGAATCACTAGAAAGAGTACTGATTCAGAAATCAGAGGACCTGGATTCAAATCTTAACACTGACACTTGCTACCTGTGTGACTGTGGACAAATCACTTATACTCTCTTTACCTCAGTTTCATCATTGATAGAATGATGGAGTTGGGCTAGATGGTCTCTGATCAGTTTTTCTTTTCTCACTCAGACTATAAGCATAGGGGTTATAGCAAACTCTATCACATTGCTTATTGATGTGGAAGCTTTGACCTCTTCCTTTCCTTATTTGGGTGAATTCTACTCAGTTCTACTCAGACCTGACTGACCCCTATTGTAGGGGGATCACAATATTGGTACTGGCCTTAGGGTGGACACTTGATTATTTCTACTGGAGCTCAGAGCCACCAATCTCAGCCTCCCATGTAGTAGGAGTTATGGGTGTGTACCACCACACCTGGTCTAAATAATTATCTTTTGAAAGAAAGATCATTTCCAGAGAATTTTTTCAGGGAAAACTTTGGGGGCTTAGCCTTATTCAAATGGTTAAGTTTAGATACACATGGAGGATGGTACAGGAATAATCCAGGGAACATAGTGTTTCAGAAAAATTAGCCTGTGGTCACTGTTCAAGTGAAACTGGAGGCAAGCCTGCCAAATCTGAGGATTTTGCAAAGTGCAGGTGTGAGTTGTTAAGGGCCTAAATTAAAGGGGTAGTAATATGAATGGAAAGAAAAAGGATAGTATCCAGACATATTGAAAATAAAGCATCAACACTATCTGATCACTAATTAGACATAGGTAGGAAAAAGTGAGTTAAACCTGAGAATTAGAACCTGGAAGACTGAGAATGTAACAAAAATAAGAGGAACTGGGTTTGGACGGGAAAAAGAGTGCACTCAAGTCAGTCTGTGAGTTACATTTCTAGACTTTAGAAGTGTAGTATTGGTCCTTTTGAAGAGGGCTTAGGACTGAATTTTTGTATTTGGAAGTCATTCATAGAAGTGGTAGTTAAAGACATAAAATATGCAACATCAACAAAGGAATGAATGTAGAGTGAGTTCAGATTGCAAAGGATTGAACCTTGGATAATAAACACATTTAAGAGACTGGAGATAGAGGAGGATAAATGGTGAAGAAGCTGAGGGAATATTCAAAGGGGCAAGGGCAGGAGACTGAAGGAGAAGAAAGTTTTATGAAGGAATGGGTGACCAATAAACAGTATCAAAGTTACATGGAAGTAAGATGAAATGAGGACAGAAAGAAAGGCAACTAGAAGTCATTATTGACTTTGAGGAGCGCATTTAGTAAAGTAGAGGGATCAGAACCATTAGGTTGGAGACAGAGTGGAGTAGAGGCATAGAACGTGCCTTATAGAATCACTGAAGTTTACAAGAAGGTAGGTGATGGCGAATCAGAAGGATCAAAATGGGAAAATCTATGTATGCTTAAAGGAAAATGAGAAGGAGCCCTTGGAGAGGGAGAGGTTGAAGATGTCAGAGAGCTGGAATCATCAATAGTAAAATATATTTTAAAAAAGGAAGAGACATTGAGGAAGTAAAGACATAGATGAAAGGTCTTTGGAAAAGAAAAAGGAAACTTCTGTGAGAGAAGGAAAGAAGGAGAAGATGGGCACAGAGACAAGATATTTAAAATATAAGGGATGTTGATGGACTTTATCTTTTCAGTGGGAGACCAGTCATCAGCTAAGACTTGGTGTGGATCAGATTCATTGGTGCAGAGAATACTAAGGCAGATCAACAACTCATCTGTAACTTATAGAATCAGAGAGTTCCCTGGAGCATCAAGAGGTGGAGTGATTTGTCCAAGACAATACAAGTATAATATGTCAGAGGGAGGACTTGCACCTGGACCTTCCTGATTCCAAGGCCAACCCCCTATCCAATATGCTACAGTGCCATTTGCATAAATGTTCTCATTTTCCAGATCAGAAAACTGAGGTTCAGTGTGAATGACTCTCCTGTGGTTAGGCAGTTAGGAAACTCTATTGCTGGGCTTTAAAACTACATCTCTTGACTATAAATCTTATACTTTTTTCCCATTACTCCAAATCTTTACCAAAAGAAAGTTTGGAACAGTAATGGAGAAGAAAATGCTGTGGAGAGCATAAGTGATGATGAAGAGGGAACACTTCACTCCATTCACTATTCTCCCAAAACGTATGAATACATCTTTGAGCTGCTCCTAGTTACTTTTCTTCTTCATATTTGTTGTGATTTCTATTATTTTTCAATAGAATTTTGTACATTATTTAAGCATATGCATCAGATAGTTTTCCCCCATTAGAGTGTGAGTTTACCAGAATTGAGGGCTAGGTCTTATTTTTATTCTGTGTCATTCCACATATAGTATAAGGATGATTCTGTACCTGAAACTATGAATCCACTGGAATAATTTATAATGCATTTCACATAGAGCATTGGGTGACTGAAGATAGGTTGTTTTCAAAAGCCCTGTATATCGTTAGAACCCATTTTCCTCTTGCACTTCCTTCAGATGGAGAATGGCAACTGGACCACTGCCCAAGAATTTATCTTCTCTGCATTCCCCAGGGACTGGGGAGATGCTATTACCTGCTTTGTCCCACTGCTCTTCATCTATACCTTCATCCTTATTGGGAACCTGATCATCATCATGGTTGTCCAGCTGAACTCTCACCTTCACACTCCTATGTATTTCTTTATCAGTACTCTCTCTTTCCTGGAGATCTGGTTTACCACCACCTGTATCCCACTCATGCTGTCAAGCCTGCTTAGTGAAAAGAAAAGCATTTCCTTAAATGTCTGTATGGTACAATTGTATTTTTTCCACTCCACAGGCATCAGCGAAATGTGCCTTTTGGGAGCCATGGCTTTTGATCGTTATTTGGCCATCTGCAAACCCCTTCATTATCCAACCATCATGACTCCCAGACTATGTGTCCAGTTGACCCTGGTCTGTTGTGTCTGTGGCTTCATCACACCCCTGCCTGAGGTTGTGTGGATCTCCACACTGCCATTCTGTGGCTCCAATCACCTAGAACATGTCTTCTGTGACTTCCTCCCACTGCTCCGTCTGGCCTGCACAGACACCCGGGCCATTCTCCTGATCCAGGTGGTTGACGTGATTCATGCTATGGAGATAGTTGCAGATATCTTCTTCATCCTCCTCTCTTATGCTGGCATTGTGATAGTAGTTCTGCGCATCCGTTCAGCTGAAGGCCGTCGTAAAGCCTTCTCTACTTGTGCTTCCCACTTGACGGTTGTTTCACTATTCTTTAGTACAGTGGGACTCACATACCTCCGTTTCTCTGATACCCACTCCTTAATCTGGGATTTAGCCACTGCTTTAGCATTCACAGTTTTGTGCCCATTTTTTAACCCCATTATCTACAGTTTGAGGAATAAAGAGATTAAGGAAACTATAAAAAAGTACCTGAATCAGCCAAGGATCTTTTCCAATAAGACCAGATAATATGAACTCTGACACTTCAATACATTCAGGATTTTATCCATCTAGGCACACCCGGATCTATATCTCCCATTGTATTACTTGCCCATGAATCTCTATGTTTTTCAAACATGGTATACCAAATGAATGAGAGGCCTTTATTATAGTTATTTTTAAAATAAAGTTAATGTAAATAATTTAAGAAATAGAAATGTGTTTTTCAAAAAGGAATTGCTTGATAGCTTTTATGTCATATTTTCAGAAATCTGCATCCACAGTCCATGAGTTCTCTGTTGGATTAATAAAATTTAAAACATAAAATAATACAAAAATTGATCATAATAGACAAAGCAACTGACCTTTTTCTGGTAACTTACTGGGTAGACTAGTGAAGTCACAGCTGATGGGCAACCCTGTGTCAGAATCAGTTAAAAAAAAATATGTCCTGAAGATATTTACTTGTCAATTACCCAGAGTTATGGCTTAAATAGGGGCAAAAAGTTCATGTCATGAATTCACTACTTAGGTCCTTCTTGCAATGAATCAATTAGGAAAGAAAGAGGATTGGATATGTGGAGGTGCTGATATTCAGAGATATGTTAATGATCCTTCTTCCCCTATATACAGTAAAATGGAAGGTAGTAACAGTCTCTATGGTGACCAGTCTCCAAAAGCTAAATAGTAATGTATTAAAACATCTTGATCATGGGAGTGAGAGGGGGAGGAGAGAATTCTAATTTCTGTGTTCTTACTCCTGTATTATTACTCCTTTAGCTACAGAGTGAGATCTACTACCTCTTTTGTTTTGTTTGTCTTACAAGGTGATGGTAAACAGCATCTCTTTGTTTTTTGTTTTTTTTTTTTTTTAGAGTGAACCACTTTTATTCTCTAGGTTTGCTTTCTTAGATGGAATAGGACCCCTAGAAAAGTCTAAATATCCAGGCCAAGACTGGGGACATTGGAGTCTAAGGAGCTTTTTGCTTCATGGAGTTTTTTTTTTCCCTCAAGAGTACTGTGACAGCCCCTGCCCTTCACCAGTCTGTTAAGGAAGGATGAGGAGGCTACATAAGGGAGATGGTGGCAGGCATCCTCTTGTCCCCTCATGGTTTAGGGACAGCCCTGCCAAGAAATGATTTTAAAAAAAGGAGTAAGAAGTAGACTTTTGAAAATGAGGAGGGCTTCTGGTCTCCAGACAAAAGGCAAATGGGAAAAGACACTATTTCCTTCAATTAGGGCTAGGTGTAAGTGGGATAAGACTTGTTCTGCTTGTTCCCAAGAGGGCAGAAATAGAAGCATGTGAAAAACTGATAGAGTGGAAAGGGCTCTGAACTTGAAGTCGAAGAGCTAGTTTGGAATTTGAGCTTCGTATTTGTGCAATCTGGGGCAAGTCACCTAACCACTTCGGACTTCTGAAAAATAGAGCGATTTGGGTGAGATGACCTCTAAGGTTGCTTCTGCATTTCTATGATTCTAAATTTCAGCTCAATGCAAAGGGGAAAAAAACAAAACAACTAACAATTAGAGCTATCTGAATGGACAATGAGAAGCTTAGGTGGATTCTAGGTGATACAGTAAATAGTGTTGGACTTAGAGTCAGAAGGACCCAAATTCAAATCCTGATCCAAATACTTAGTACTCATTTGACCTTGAGTACATCACTTAATTTTCTCATTCTCAGTTTCCTCCTCTGTAAAATAGGGGTCATAATAGCACCTACCTCACAGGTTCATTATGAGGTTCAAATAGTGAAGCATAAAGTGCATCACAAACCTTAACACACTATTGTATAAAAATCATTGCTATTATTGGAAAGAGAATACATATGTATAAATGTACAAGCATGATTTTAGAGGATATGTGTGTGCATGTGTAGACTACAATCTCTAAAGCTACTCTTTCAACTTCTCCAGAGAATGAGTCCCCCAGAGGGGAACTTTTCCCCTCAAGTTTTTAGGGGAATGGTAGGTAATGCTATAGTTAATAAGTCCTCATTAGTGTGCTACCCCCCTATAATTATCAGTTGATATCGAGTCATTGAGATTTAATTAGTTTCTAGAAAGTTTGGGTTCTAGAATTAATTTCTAGAAAGGAGTATTTTGCAAATGTGGTACAAAATATTGCTTCCCTCTCCTCCTACCCAACCTGCCCTCCTTGTCAAAAAAAAATATTGCAATATACTCTCATATCAGCAATAAAAGTACTGGAGAAGTGTGTTTATGTTTAAAGAGCACATGAGGTGAAAAGGCAACATCATTCCTGGACCCTAGAGGCTATTTTCTTTGTTTTAATGAGGTAATCATAAAGATCCACTTAGGGATGATGTAACTCTCCTACTGGGCTCCTTGTGGAGTGTTTAAGCTGCCTTTCTTCAGTGTATCTAGTTTGTCCTCGGCCCCTAATGCTGACACTACTGCTAGGAAGCCAATGAGAATGTTCAAATCTTTTGGTGTTCTGAAGTTCAAGATCCTCCTCTATTGGAGGAAGGAGGGAAGGGGCAGAGGCACTCTTTGTCCTTCCCCAACAAGTATTTCCTCCTCAGTGGCTTGACTGGAAGGCTTTCACCTGTAAACCACCAGACATTCCAATATGGCTTGACTCCAAACTTGCTTGCTGACTTTATATAAGCTGTAACTTTTTATATATATGTACATGCTGATTGCCCCTATAAAATCCAAGCTCCTCAAGATTAGGGATTGTTTCATTTTCATCTTCATATCCCTAGTGCCTACTTCAATGTCTGATACATAGCAAGGGCTTAATAATTGCTTGTTGATTAAGCTTTGTTATAGAAGAGTAGCCCAACTATTTGCAAGCCAATAGCCCTTTGATGACCAGTAGGGATACTGCAGTCTTCAAGAAGGCTATAAAATATTCATACCAAAGAGGAACTGAGGTAGATGCTGGCAAGGTGGTTCAAACAAAGCACCACCTGGTGGAGGTTCACCTATCATACTCTCTCACTTAATATTACCATAAAATGCTGAAAATCAAACCCAATCTGATAAACATTTATTAAATGCCTACTATGTGGCAGTTACTGTGTTAGATGCTGGAGATGCAAATAAGACAAATATAGTCCTTGCTCTCAAAGAGTTTACAATTTAGCAGGGGAACCTACACCAAAAGGAGGCAGGAAAAGGGTTGAGAGCAGGGGAGACATAAAAGGGTACCTAGAATAGGTGCATCTTGTTCCCTTGAGTTTAAAAAAAAAGAAAAGAAAGCAGACAGGGCAGCAGAGGCAGAGTGAAGTAAGTCCTAAAGTTCAGTTTCTGCTATCTCTAAATGAAGATATTGGGAGGAGTTTTGTACTTTAGCCTGCAATCAGAAGGAAGAAGAGACTGAAGGACACAGGCAAGGCTTGAGAAAATAGAAGAGTTGAGTGGATGCTATAAAGTATACAGTTTCTGTCAACCATATGACAGAGTCATCACTGTATAGTCCTTTGAGATAACTTCAGGTAGCTCATAATGCCATCAGATGCATAAGTATTCCCAGATACACACGCAAAATAAGAGAACACAGACATAAACACACAGGAAGATTGTCAGACTCCCCAGAGATTCAACACTCTGTCACACAGAAGATCCACTAGGTCACTTATTTTCTCTTCTGTCAAAACATTGTCTTTAGATCGTATATAAAAGCTAGTTTATAGACACTAGTCCATCTATGCTATCCCTGTGTTTCTTATACCCAGGAACCCTGAGGGCCTTCCCCTGCCAGTTTGATTTATTTTTATTAAAGGGGTCATCCCTTGAATAAAAACTACTTAAAGAAGCCTATTCATTGAATGAGTGTATCTCACTCAAAGTAAGAATGTGATAAGACATTAGCCTAAAAGGGCCAGGGTCTCCCACTGCATCCCAGGCCATCTCCAGTGATCCTGATGAATATCAGGCCACTGGACCCAGATGGCTCTGGAGAAGAAAGTGAAGTTGCACAACCCTCCCTCACTCAAATCAAAGTCAACTGCAAGTCATGTCACCATCTTGATGTCATGGTCCTCTTTGAGAATGAAGGACAAACACAGCAACACAGCAACACAGCAACACCATGTTGTTTACAGGTAACTATAGAGTGGGAAAGAAGACGATGCCTTCCTTGGGCAATTAGCCAAAATTTACTTCTGTTGCCATAACTCATATGCCCTGCCTTCCTGATTGTGCTAACAATTCATGTGAAATTTAGGTTTCTTCCTAGATATGCAGATCTAAGAGAGATGAAGTATAGCCACTCCCTTCAGTATCACAGATGTAACTCAGAAGTGTGTTTCCCTTTTGCAAATGTATAAAAAGCATGCGGATGTTACATTAAAAAAATAGGAGATTCTCATGGGTAGGAAAGGTGAAAAACCTCAAATGAAAAACAAAAATTAACATTTGCCTTATGCTTTTAAAATTTTGATATTTATACATTACTAATAATTGCCTTTAGGAGCAAGCATTTAAATTATTCAAAAGGATTAAGTGTCATGCATTCATTTTCCTGTTTTGAATTTCCCAGTGATCATACCCAAAATCATCACCATTGCTGCCATATAAATGAACAAATTATGCAATTACTGTATGTTATTTTTTATTGAGAAAGGAAATGTCAAGATATGAATTCATCAGTGTGAAAAATTTCCTAGAGTAATTAATAGATTAATTAACAATTTATAAACATAATAAAAATACTTTATCATAATTTAACAATGGTAATATTTAATTTTGTGGTTGATATTTCTAAACAAATAATTCTATTCCAATAAAAATTTTCTTATTTAAGTAGATCTGTTATTAAACATTGTTATTGAACCTTTAAGAAAGAACTTAAATTTGTCTGAGGATTGGTGTAAAGAACTGGGAATATCTAGTCTGCAAAGAAGTGGACAAGACAGTTGTCATTATTGAGGTATTTGAAGGGGTGCCAGGCTGCCATATAGGAAAAAAAGTTTAATCCCAAGAATATAAAGAACAATGGGTTTAACTACAGATGTGAATGACATGAGCTCACCCATAAAATAGAAGTGGATAGAAGAAAGTGTTAGAAAGTAGAAGTCAACAAAATGTTGTTTCAAAGAGACATACTTGAAACAATAAGACATACTCAGTGAATTAAATTAAAGGGATGTAGCAGAAACTATTATGCTTCAGCTGAAGTTAAAAAGGCAGGGGTATCAATCATAATTTCAGGTAAAGCAAAAATAGAACTAATTAAAAGAGATAATTATGAAGAAAACTATATTTTGCTAAAAGGTACCATGGCCAATGAAGTAATAACAAAAGTTTTTACACCAAGTTTCTCTGTTAAAGAATTCATCTCTCAAACATATAGAGAACCAAGTCAAATTTATAAAAATAAGAACCATTCCCCAATTGATAAATAGCCAAAAGATATGAATAGACAGTTTTCAGAACAAGAAATCAAAGCTCTCTATAGTTACATGAAAAAATACTTTATTTCAATAATTATAGAAATGCAAAATAAAATGATTTTGAAGAACCACTTCACTCTTGTCAGAAATGTTGGAAGGATGAGGGAATTATGGGAAATAGGTATACTAATAAACTATTGGTAGTGTTGTGAACTGGTCCAGACATTCTGGAGTACAATTTGGAAATATTCCCAAAGGGCTATAGAACTGTGCATACTCTTTTATTCAGCAATACCAATGCCAAGTCTGTACCTCAAAGAGATGAAAGAAAAAAGAAAAGGACCTAAACATACAGAAATTTTTACATTAGCACTTTTTGTGGTGGCAAAGAATTGAAAATTGAGAAGATGCTCAAGAATTGGAGAATGGCTGATGTGGCATATGATTGTAATGGAATACTATTATGGATGTGGACAAAGAGGACAGTTTCAGAAAAACCTGGAACTGATGCAAAGTGAAGTGAGCCAGGAGATCATTGCACACCATAATAACAATGATGAGCAGTTGTGAAAGATTTAAACTGCTCTGATCAATAAAATGATCCAAGACAGTTCCTAAGGATTCATAATGAAAAAATGTTATCCACTTCCAGAGAGAGAACTGATCAACTCCAAGTGCAAATTGAAGTATATTTTTTCTGTTTGTTTTCTTTTTTTAATGTTTATTTATTTATTTTTAGTTTTCAACATTCATTTCCACAAAATTTTGAGTTCCAAATTTTCTCCCCATCTCTCCTCTCCCCTCCCCACTCCATAATACCTTGCATTCTGATTGCCCTTTCTCTCAATATGCCCTCCCTTCTATCACATCCTTTTATCACTCCCTTCCCTTATCCCCATCTTTTCTCTTTTCTTGTAGGGCAAGATTGATTTGTATACCCCATTACCTGTATTTCTTATTTCTCAGTTGTATGCCAAAGCAATTCTCAACATTCAGTCCCAAAACTTTGAGTTCCAACTTATCTCCCTCCCTCCCCACCCATCCCCACTGAGAGGGCAAGCAATTCAATATAGGCTATATATGTGTAGTTTTGCAAAAGACTTCCATAATTGTCCTGTTGCATAAGACTAACTATATTTCCCTCCATCCTATCTTGCCCCCCATTTATTCTATTTTCTTTTGACCTTGTCCCTCCCCAAAAGTGTTTACTTCTAATTACTCCCTCCTTCCATTTTCCTTCCCTTCTATCATCCCTCCAACCCCACTTGTCCCCTTCTCCCTTACTTTCCTGTACTGTAAGACAGATTTTCATACCAAATTGAGTGAGCATGTTATTCCCTCCTTAAGCCAAATGTGAAGAGAACAAGCTTCACTTTTTCCCTCTCACCTCCTCCCTTTTCTCCCCCATTAAAAAAGCTTTTTCTTGCCTCTTTTATGAAAGATAATTTGCCCATTCCATTTCTCCCTTTTTCCTCCCAATATATTCTTCTCTGACACCTTAATTTAATTTTTTTAAATATCATCCCTTCTTACTCAACTCACCTTGTGCTCTCTCTCTCTCTCTCTCTCTCTCTCTCTCTCTCTCTCTCTCTCTCTCTCTCTCTCTCTATATATATATATATATATATATATATATATATATACACACACAGACACACACATATGTATATATATGTGTATATATATATATATATATACATATATATGTATATACATGTGTGTGTGTAATCTCTCCAACTACCCAGACATTGAGAAAAGCCTCAAGAATTACAAGTATTATCTTTCCAAGTAGAAATGTAAATAGTTCAACTTTAGAAAGTCCCTTATGATTTCCCTTTCATGTTTACCTTTTCATACTTCTCTTGATTCCCATGCTTGAAAGTTAAATTTTCTATTCAGTTCTGGTTTGTTCATCAAGAATGCTTGAAAGTCCTCTATTTCAATGAATGAACATTTATTCCCTTGAAGTATTATACTCAGTTTTGCTGGTTAGGTGATTCTTGGTTTTAATCCTAGTTCCTTTAACTTCTGGAATATCCTGTTCTAAGCCCTTCAATCCCTTAGTGTAGAAGCTGCTAGATCTTGTGTTATCCTGATTGTATTTCCACAATACTTGAATTGTTTCTTTCTGGCTACTTGCAATATTTTCTCCTTGACCTGGAAACTCTGCAATTTGGCTACAATATTCCTAGGAGTTTCTCTTTTCAGATCTCTTTCAGGAGGTGATCAGTGGATTCTTTCCATATTTATTTTGCCCTCTGGTTCTAGAACATCAGGGTGGTTTTCCTTGATAGTTCCATGAAAACTGATATCTAGGCTCTTTTTTTGATAATGGCTTTCAGGTAGTCCCATAATTTTTAAATTTTCTGGCTCCGTTGTTTTTCCAATGAGATATATTACATCATCTTCTATTTTTTTCATTCTTTTAGTTTTGTTTTGTAACTTCTTGGTTTCTCATAAAGTCATTAGCTTCCATCTGCTCCATTCTAATTTTTATTTTTATTTATTTTTTTTCTTTTCACTTATTTATTTATTTAACTTTTAACATTCATTTTCACAAAATTTTGGGTTCCAAATTTTCTCCCTTTTGTCCCCTCCCTCCACCCCAAAACACTGAGCATTCTAATTGCCCCTATGACCAATCTGCTCTCTCCTCTATCATCCCTCTCTGCCCTTGTCTCCATCTTCTCTTTTGTCCTGTAGGGCCAGATAACTTTCTATACCCCTTTACCTGTATTTCTTATCTCCTAGTGGCAAGAACAGTACTTGACAGTTGTTCCTAAAACTTTGAGTTCCAACTTCTTTTCCTCCCTCCCTCCCCACCCCTTCCCTTTGGAAGGCAAGCAGTTCAATATAGGCCAAGTCTGTGTAGTTTTGCAAATGACTTCCATAATAGTCGTGTTGTATCGGACTAACTATATTTCCCTCCATCCTATCCTGTCCCCCATTACTTCTATTCTCTCTTTTGATCCTGTCCCTCCCCATGAGTGTCGACCTCAAATCATTCTAATTTTTAAAGAATTGTTTACTTTAGTGAGCTTTTGAACCTCCTTTTCCATTTGGCTAATTCTGCTTTTTAAAGCATTCTTCTCCTCATTGGCTTTTTGGACCTCTTTTGCCAATTAAGTTAGCTTATTTTTGAAGGTGTTATTTTCTTCAGCATTTTTTGGGTCTCCTTTAACAAGCAGTTGACTCATTTTTCATGATTTTCTGGTATCAGTCTCATTTCTCTTCCCAATTTTTCCCCCACCTCTCTTACTTGATTTTCAAAATTCTTTTTGAGAGCTTCCATTACCTGAGACCATTGCATATTTATTTTGGAGGTATTGGATGCAGAATCCTTGACTTCCTCTGATGGTATGCATTGTTCTTCCTCATCCAAAAGAATGGAAGAAAATACCTGTTCACTAAGAAAGTAACCTTCTATAGCCTTATTTTTTCCCCTTTTTTGAGCATTTTCCCAGCCAGTTCCTTGAGTTTTGAGTCCTTTTTCAAGATGAGGGTATGCCCTGGGAACCTGTAAGTTCTCAGTTCCTCCAAGGTGGCACAATTAAGGGAGAGGAATTTATTGATCTCCTGGCCTGTTCACTGGTCTAGGAGCAACCAAAAACTTGTCTGCCCAGAATCTGTGAGTAGTAGAATTCCCTCTCCACAACTACCTCCAGCTCTGCCACGCCAGCGTTCCTTCTCACTGCTGGGTCAGCTGGTGGCTGCTCAATTCCCCCAGGGGCTTCAGGAACAGGGCTCCAAAAATGGATGCTGACACTGCAGTGGCTGCTGCTGGTGAGGCCAGACCATGTTCCCTTCTCATCCAGATGAAAAATCTTTCTCACTGACCTTTGAATCTTTCTTAGGCATTTGCGGGTTGAGGGACCTGAGAACCATTGCTGCTGCTGGGGATTCCACCACTGAGGCCTGTTCTGGTCCTGTTCCTGCTGGTGCCGAGCAGCCAGGGCCAGGCTGGGCTCCATAGACTTCACTGCTTTCCACTCCATGCCCTGTGTGATAGACCTTTCCTGTCAGTTTTCCAGTCTACCTTGGACTGAAAATCTCTTTTACTCTTGTTTTGTGGCTCCTGCTGCTCTAGAATTTGTTTGGAGTCATTCTTTATAGATATTTTATGGGCTGTGGGGGAAGAGCTACAGTATGTACATATTTCTACTCTACCATCTTCTCTTTGTTTTCTTGCTTTTGTTGTTTGCAATATGGGTAATGTGAAACACATTTGCCTGATTTCACATGTATAAGGTACAGAAGATTGTTTGCCTTCTCAGAGAATGGGGGAGGGGAAGGTGGAGGCAGAGGATGAGAAACAAATTTTTTCAAATGTGAAAAGTAAATAAATGATAAATTTATTCAAGGAAAAGCATAAGATAATATAAAAAATAGTGGATTGAAGTTTCAAAGGCACTAGTGTAAGTTTGATGTTAGGAAAAAAAAACTTCAACAGGAAGTTGGAATATTCAAAAGTAAAATAGATTGCCTTAACTAGGCCATGGTCTCCAGCAGAGAGACATCATTCAGCAGAGGTTAAACATAGCGATTCCATAATTAAATCAAATCTATTCAACAATATTATACTCATAAAACTTTCCTATTTATTTTGTCAAAAGTATAAGAATAAATTATATGAAATGCATTACATTATGAAAATATGATAATATTTGTTGATCTTCCATTCAGGAATAATATCCAGAATGCTATAAAGAATATGTGTTTATGTTTGTATTTGTGTGTGTGTGTGTGTTTGAGCTTGTTCAGTGATTCCATAAGTGTGTGGACCCCTTCATACAAAGAGCTCATTTCACTGATGCATATCCAAAGCTTGAATATAACTTTTGATTTTAGAAAGTTTTGTGTGGGCTTAAATAATGTGCCCTTTTATACAATTAGTTCGTATCATAGGGGACACTTGAACCTTACCACTTCCATTATAATATAGTGTCTTTTAGTCACATGTTAAAATGCTTAAATTTATTCTACGCTTAGCAACTTCAGTAAAACCATTAAAATGCATGAATGACAGAGATCAGACACAAAGCTGTAAGTTTTATTTATTTTATTACTGTAACTTTATTTATTTTAAATATGCATATTCACTTCAGCAATATGATAACAAAAAATGTCTTCTTTGAGTCCATGGCTCCATCTGAGCTATTTTTCTTCAGTGCATTTTTCTAGATTTTTATTGACACAGAGAAGAGATTGTAATATTAGTAAGTAACGCCTGGGTTAAAGTTTGTCACATACTGGCCCTGTTACTCTGGACAAGCACTTGTTAATCATGTGGCTGCTGCTGTGAATCTTCCTGATTCCAAGTACAGTATTTTATCCACAGCGCAATTATTTATACTAATTAAAATCTTGATAAAACCTCTTTTATCCAATGAACAAATGATGATATAGCAAAATAAGGATGGAAATGATGATAGCTAGCATTTATGTAGCAGCAAGATGGATCCAGAGGAGAAAGTGAGGCTTGTCACTTTGCACAGCCCTCTCTTAGTTAAATCCAACTCACTTGAATGTCTTGGCATCACGTCCCTGATATCAGGTAGGATAAAGGACAAACAGCAGCAGCCACATGATGAAACCTCCTTAATCAAACTCCCCTTAATGGACAGGTCTATTAATGGGTGGGAAATATCTTTAATCATATTAACGATACACATACTGTTTCTAGAAACTCTTGTTTCTATACTTTACTCCTAGTAAAGCCTCTTGGTTGATTAAGGCAAGATTCAATTAGATGCATTTGATTATACTAAAACAAAAACAGCAAAAGATCCCACTTTGCTTGTCATCACACTTTAGTATATGGTCTTAGTAGTAAAATCTGAAGCAAATAATGTGTTTTCTGCATTTAAAAAAACCACAATTATTCATAATGAAATTTTAACAAATCAATTTTTTATTCCCCTCTTTAGGAAAGGAAGTTGAACAGCATTCTATTTCCTCTGTTCAGAAACTTTGCTTTGACCTGCTATTTTGTTCTTCTTCAGAGCTGTATATTTCCCTATTGATTTTGAGATGAATTTAGAAGTAACTTAAGTTGCCAATTCACCTGCATATCATAAAAGAAACAAATCTACTTTCCAGACCAGTGGGCACATAGAGTTTACATGAATATATTTGCCATATTGATAAAAAAATTTATATATATATACACAACTAGCATTGGCCTGGGGTGGAGACCCTCTGGGTCCTCAAGTGGGGGTCTTTGACTGAATCCAAATTTCAAAGAACAAATCCCTGTCTAGGGCAATCACTGGGGATACAAAGAAAGGTAAAAACACATGATCTCTGCTTCCAAAGAGCTCACAACCTAATATTGGAAAAGATAACATGTAAATAATTGTATTTAAATGAGATAAACACAGAACAAACTGAAAACAATCTCAGAAAGAAGGTACTAATATCAATGCTTTCACTCTTTTATACTTACATGTGCTGTTGAATGAAGGTGGAGAAAATGATGCAAACATTCTGACTGGGTCTATTATGAATGCAAGTTATACAACTTCAACTGGACCCTCACTGTTGCTAGGTAATCCTATCATACCTATCTCATCAACTGATTGTTCCACTATCCATAGCTTCTCTTCCAAATCTTTTCATCCCCACTCCTCCAATCACCCATGGCTCCCCCTCCTGCTACCCTATCAGCTAAGATAGGAATTCTATTATACAGAAAAAATTGAGGCCCTTTGCCACAAGCTCCTTCTTCTCCATCCTTCCTCCTCATTACACACTCAGATAGATGCTTTCTACCACAATCTCCTCCTTCACCTGCCTCATGTAATCAAAGAAGCTCCTTACCCTGACAACCTAGGTGTCATCCTCGACTGATCTTCTTGGCTTCCTGATCACTTTCTCTCATTCCCTGTGTCCAAGCTGTTGCCAAGTCCTGTTGATTCCACCTCTGCAACCTTGCCCAATAAGCCCCCTTCTTTCCTCTGAGATGGCCACAACCCTAGGGCAGGGCCTCATCCTCTCACATCTGGATGATTACAATAACCTGCTGGTGAGCTTGCTTGCCTCAAGTATCTCTCCAATCCAATTCATACTTTAATCAGCCACAAAAGTGATTTTCCTAAGGCACAGATCTGACCATGTTACTCCCCTACTCAATAAACTCCATTGGTTCTCTATCGTCTCTAGGATTAAATATAAAATGCTCTGTTTGACATTCAAAGCCCTTAAAAACCTAGTCTCCTCCTACCTTTGCAATCTTCTTACAACTTATTCCTCAATATGTACTCTTCAATTCAGTGACCCTGGTCTCCTGATTCTCCCACAAATAAGATACTCCGTCTCTCCGCCGTGGGTATTTCTTGGACTATCCCTCATTTCTGGAATGTTTTCCCTACTTAACTCTGCTGACTGACTTTCCTGGCTTTTTTTAGATCTCAACTAAAATTGCATCTTTTACAGGAAGCCTTTCCCAACTAATGTCTTCCTTCCATTAATTATTCCCTATTTTTCTTGTGTATAGCTTGCTATGACTATATTTGTTTGCACATTCTCTCTCTCATTAGACTGTAAGTTCCTTCAGGGTAGGGACTATCTTTTTGTTTCTCCAGCATTTAGCTCAATATCAACACAGAAGGTGCTTAATACATATTGATTGATTGATTAATTGAAGAAGATCAGAAAACCTTCTTGCAGAACCTGGGACTATAGCTGAGACAAAAGAAGCTGGGGAAACCAGGAGATGGGGATGAGGAGGAGAAAGAGTTCTTGGCATGAGGGACAGTCAGCAAAAATTCAGAGTCAGAATATACAGTGTTTTATTTAAGGAATAGGAAGGAAGCCAGTATCATTAGACTAAAGCACGTGTGTATGTGTGTGTGTGTGTGTGTGTGTGTGTGTGTGTGTGTGTGTGTGCAGCTGAGTATAAGTTGTAAGAAACCAGAAAAGTTGGAGGCACAGCTATGTTATAGAGTTTTAAATTCCAAACAGAAGTGATAGGGATACACTGGAGTTCACAGGGTAGAGGGATTGTAGCAGGTGGGGGAGAGGTGACATGGTGAGACCTGTGCTGTAGGAAAATCACTGACAATTGAGAGGAGAATGGATTGGAGTGAAAAAAGATTTGTAGTGAATAGCTCCGTTCAAAGGCAATTGCAATCATCCAGGCATGAGGTGATAAGGGACTGTAGAAGGGTGTTGGCAGTGTTAAAGGAGAGATACGTCACATATGAGAGGTGTTACAAAGGTAGAAAGACAAGAATTGGCAAAAGATTGGATATGAGTTAAGAGAGAGAAAGAGAAATTAAGGATGAGACCTGGCTTGCAGGTCCTGTGCCTGCAAGCCTGTTTTAGAGGAAGGGTGGTACCCTTGAAAATAAAAAGGAATTAGAAGAGGGGAGGATTTGGACAGGGAGGGAGAGTGGGGTGTTAATGTGATGAATGAAAAACCCTGAGAGACAGTGTTTCTGGGTAATTAAAAAATACCTTACTGATTAGGCTAACTAATAATCAATAAACTGATGATTGGTGGTTCCTCTCAGAAAATCAAAAATCCCCAGGGGAGACATTGAATGCTTTAAAAACCCTTGTAAAAAGGGATGCTCCTGACAAGTGAAAATCAACCTTGATTGGTGGACATTTAACGAGGAGTTGGGCTAGGAGTCTTCAATTCTTCCTGCTGAGAATGTGGCTTTACCATGAGATTCAGCTGCCCCCAGTAATATAGATGGGGGCAGGCAAGGGGCAGGGGGCATGGGGCAGGAGGGGGAGGGGGAGAATCCATCTTCACCTAGATCACTTTGGTTGGCTTTCTCCTTCATGAACTGGGTCACCCTAAATTCTAATGAAGAGTTACAAGGACAGGGGATCATTTCCTCAGGGTAAGAGCTTGCCTAGACTACATTCTGTTTACCTTTTAAATGAAGTAAATTCTCCTAATCTGGAGGAATATGTTCCCTGAGCTTTAGGAAATTTCATCAATCAGTCAAGTCTTGCAGAGACTAGGGACTGGGCCCTAAATGAGGAAATAAAAGATGAAAAACCTAGATCCTAATTTAATAATTGGTTATTAACAAAATAGCAAAATAATAATTTCTCTTGGTTAATGAATTCACTTTTGAACACACTGAGTTTAAGATGCCTAGAGGACATCCAGTTCAAAGTGGATGTCCAAAACAGTTGGAAATGTGAAAATGGAGGTGAGAAGTTAGGGCTAAATAATGACTTGAGCATAAAGATGATAATTGAATCTATGGGAGTTGATGATGTCACAAAACAAATAGTATGGGGGGAGAAGATAAGACCCAGTACAGGGGCTTAGGAGACATCCATGGTTAGGCAATGCGACCCTTATGGCAATCTAGCAAAGAGGATTGAGAAGGAATGGTCAAAGTGTAGGACTAGAAGCAGGAGAGAGCAGTGTCCTAACTGTTCTCTTCCTGGTCTGGCCCCTAACTTTCTGCACTTCAGAACCATGTACTCTCTATTGTTGGCTTGTCTTGGAACTGTCCTCAGTTCCTAGGGTCTCTGTTCGCTGAACAGCCTACTACCCATTCAGCTTGCTCACACTGGAATATTCTTCCACAAGATCTCTGCCCTTCTCCTGCTCATCTCCCATTGGTGAATTCCTCCTGGGGGAAGAGGAAGGTCTTAATGACCTGCCTTCATTTTCTCCCTCACCATGTTCCTAACTTTCTGGATTTCAGAACTATGTTCCATGTCAAGTTACTTCCTCCTCCCTCCCTTCCCTTCTTTTCTGTTATTTTTTGTGAATTGTTCTTCCCTCATCAGAACTAACCTCCTTGAGGACAGGGAGCTTTTTGTTCTTTTTGTTTATATTTATATTCTTAGCAATTATGTTCTTTACATTCTTAGCAATTAGCATAGTGCCTGGCCCACAGGAGGCACTTAATTAACACACTTTTTTTCTTCCTTCCTTCCCTCTCTTCTTCCCTTCTTTCCTCTCACTCTCCCTTCCTCCCTCTTTTCTTGCTTCCTTTTCTCTTTCTTTCTTTCCTCTCATCCTCCCACACTAACTCCCTTTTCTCTTCCTCTCTCCATCTCTTTCCTTCTTCCTTCCACCTTTCTTTTTCTAAAAAAATTTAAAATTCTATTTATTTTATATATTTTTAAATGTTATTCATTCATTTATTGATTTTTAGTTTTCGACATTCATTTCCACAAGATTTTGAGTTCCAAATTTTCTCCCCATTTTTCACTTCTCCCATTCAAGATAGCATTAATTTTGATTACCCTTTGCCTCAGTCTTCCCTCCCTTTTATCACTCCCCCCCCCTTATCCCTTTCCCATTTTCTTCCTTGATGGGCAAGATAGATTTATGCACCACATTGCCTGTGTTTTATTTCCCAGTTGCATGTAAAAACAATTTTTTAACATTTGTTTTTAAAACTTTGAGTTCCAAATTCTTTCTCTTCCTCATTTCCTACCTACCTCCATTGAGAAGGCAAACAATTAAATATAGGTTATAAGTGTATAGTTATGCAAAACACCTCCATAATAATCATGTTGTGAAAGACAATTATATTTCACTCCATGCTATCTTGCCCCTCAATTATTCTATTTTCTCCTTTGACCCTGTCAAAGGAGACTCTGTCTCTTTTCTAAAGTGTTTGCTTCTGACTCCCCCTCCCCCAATCTGTCCTCCCTTCTATCATCCCCCTTATGCCCTCCCCCTACTTTCCTGTAGGGTAAGATGCCCAATTGAGTGTGTATGTTATTCCCTCCTTAAGCCAAATCTGATGAGAACAAGGTTCACTCATTCCTTCTCACCTTGCACTTCTTCCCCTCCATTGTAAAACTTTTTTCTTGCCTCTTTTATGTGAGATAATTTGCCTCTTTCTATCTCTCCTTTGCTCCTGCTCTGAAAATATTCTTCTCTCACCCCTTAATTGTATTTTTTACATACCATTCCTTCATATTCAACTCACCATGTGCCATCTATCTATCTATCTATCTATCTATCTATCTATCTATCTATCTATCTATCTATCTATCTATCTATTTATCTATCTACCTATCTGCATTTCCTCCAACTACCCTAATACTAAGAAAAGTCTCATGAGTTATAAATATCATCTTTCCATGTAGGAATGTAAACAGTTCAACTTTAATAAGTCTCTTATGATTTCTCTTTCAGGTTTGCAATTTCATGTTTCTCTTGTTTCTTGTATCTGGAAGTCAGATTTTATATTCAGATCTGGTCTTTTCAGCAAGAATGCTTGAAAGTCCTCCATTTCATTGTAATTCCACGTTTTCCCCTGAAGTTTTATATTCAGTTTTGTTGGGTTGGTGATTCTTGGTTGTAATCCTAGCTCCTTTAACTTCTGGAATATTATATTCTATTCCAAGCCCTTCAGTCCCTTAATGTAGAAGCTGCTAGATCTTGTGTTATCCTGATTGTACTTCTACAACACTTGTATTGTTTCTTTCTGCCTGCTTACAATATTTCCTCCTTGACCTGGGAACTTTGGAATTTGGTTACAATATTCCCAGGAGTTTTCCTTTCGGGATCTCTTTCAAGAGGCAATCAGTAGATTCTTTCATTTTCTATTTTCCCCTCTGGTTTTAGTAAATCAGGGCAGTTTTCCTTAATAATTTTTGAAAGATGATGTCTAGGCTCTTTTTTTCTAATTATGGCTTTCAGGTAGTCCAATCATTTTTAAATGATCTCTCCTGAATCCATTTTCCAGATCAGTTGTTTTTTCCAGTGAGATACTTCATATTGTCTTCTATTTTTCCATTCTTTTGGTTTTGTTTTACAATTTCTTGATTTCTCATAAAGTCATTAGTTTCCATTTGCTCCATTCTAATTATGAAAGAATTATTTTCTTCAGTGAACTTTTGGACCTCTTTTTCCACTGGGCCAATCCTGTTTTTTAGGACATTCTTCTCCTCATTAGCTTTTTGGACCTCTTGCCATTTGGGCTAGTCTATTTTTTAAAGTGTTATTTTCTTTAGCATTTTTTGGGGTTTCCTTTAGCAAGCTGTTGACTCGTTTATCATGATTTTCTTGCATCACTCTCATTTCTCTTCCCAATTTCTCTTCTACTTTTTTTATTTGATTTTCAAAATCCTTTTTGACCTCTTCTATGGCCTATGACCAATGCATATTTTTATTGGAGGTTTTTGATCTAGGAGCTTTGACTTTGTTGTCTTTTTCTGGTATGTTTTGACCTTTGCCACCAAAGTAAGATTCTACAGTCTGAGGTTTTGTTTGTTTGTTTGTTTAATGCTGTTTGCTCATGTTCTCAACCAAATACTTGATTTTCTAACTCTTTACCAAGGTAGGATTCTGTTTCCTGTGGGTATAAGTGTGGATGTGGGTGTATTGTCCCAGTTTCAGGGGTTTTGTATCTGCTGCTTGATCCCCCACCATCTGTGGGCTGGTAACTCCAGAAGCAACAGCAACTACTGCTGTGGCCACCATGGCCACTGGCATTGCCTCCTCCTCCTCCCAGTATTTGAGGCTGGATCCCAGTCAGATCAGTTCCCATAACCTTCTAGGCTGTCTTGGACTGAAGATTTGTTTACTTGGTCATTTTGTGAGTTCTGCAGCTCTAGAATTTCTTTGGAGTCATTTTCATAGGCATTTGGAGGGGTTTGAGGGAGAACTCTCATAAGTTCCTGCTTTTACTCTGCCATCTTGGCTTAGTCCCAGTTCTCTTTTTCTCAGAGGCAATGAAAAACATCACCAGTCTTTTCCTTCTCTTTTCCCACTCAGTAAAGGCTAGTGGTTAAATTCAAGGACTTCCACCTTGCCTAGCCTCATCACTTGTTACTTTTCTTGACATCTTATCTCCCAGACAAAAGGAACTGCTTTCTCTTTCCCTTTCTCATCCTACCCTCTCCCATCTTTGTTCCCACTGACCCCCCCCTTTGAATATATGCTTCTCTCCAGTATTTCTGTCTATTGATATCCTTCAATGTTCCATTCAAAAGTTACTTCTTCTGTAAAGTCCTCTCTATGCTAGCGGGTGAACAAAAGCTCTTCTTCCTCAAATTACTCATGCTGCTTTTCAAGGCTCTTCTTTGCCACCATCATGTTTTATTCTGTATCATTCTCATCTATGTACTCATCTTTTATCACTTATTAAACTCTAAGCTCTCTGCCAGCAAGGACTATTTAGTTTTTATTTCTGTGCCTTAAGGGCCTATCATATAATAAAATTTGTTGTATTTAAAGTTGATTGAATTGAATGTTTAATTAAACTATTATGATTAACACTTTTCATTTCAAAAGACTCATAGGTATAATTGCCAGACTTATAGATTATACTTTAGGTTGACTGCTTCCTGATGAAGGGCAGTCATTTGACTCTTACCAGTAAGCTGTCAGCCTAAGCTCATCCATACATGGAATGGACATTCTTCAGAGCTTCAATCCCATTAATTTAGATGGCAGCCCTCCATGACTTGACCTTTACATTCTGGAGTCCATGTTTATATAAAGCCCATATCTCTCTGTCCATTGACTGGAATGTTGAGGCAGCCAGGTGGTACAGTGGATAGACTTTCTGGACTTGCAGTCAGGAAGACTTAAATTTAAATTCAGCCCCAGACACATACTAGTTATGTGACTCTGGGCAAGTCACTTATCTTCTATCTGTTTCACTTTCCTCATCTCTAAAGTGAGGATGATTATAGCACCTACCTCATAGTACTACTGTGAAGATCCAATGGGATTATATTTACATAGCACTTAAGCACAGTGCCTGCCACATAGTAGACACTTACTAAATAATGTTTCCTTCCTAACTACCAGCATTTTCTATTCACTTTCCTTTTTTTCTTCTTTGCCCATCCATGTTTCCAGAGCTATTCATTCCCCACATATTCTGTTTTGAGTACTTAGTATATTTATCTTTTTTGCACAAGCTCAGCTCTTTGGCGAATTGATTAAGGGAGGTAGCAGAGAATGGGGCAGTCTGAGTGTCCCACCCCTGCCCCCAATGCATTCTTGGTATATCAGAATAAGACATTCAATGTTAGTGAGGTTGATAGGGCTGATAGTATTGTTAGCATATTTTCAATCATAAGAATCGAGATCAGAGTTCAGAGGCTTAAAATGATTTTTTTCTGAGTCTTTGGTGAACCCGAGTACACTGAAATCTGTATTCTCTAAATCATCTCAAATGTTTCTAAAGCCTACATGATGTCAATGCTGAATCTGAAGAAGTCATGAGAGACTTTCACTTTGTGCCTCCACAGACTCTGACGTCTTCAGCTTTGCTACTTATGTTCAAATGAAAGATTCAACTAAAAAACAAAACAAAATGCTTAAAGATGATGTTTTGTGTAATTTCATCTGAGTTGGTGTGCTAGCATTTCCATACTATAATTTAAGCTCCATGAGGGGCCATATCTTTTCTGAACTTTGTATCTCCCCTTGTGCCCAGATCAATACCCTGCACATAGCAGGCACTTAGTAAATGTTGAGATGTGTTGCAATACATCACTGAGCTCAGTAAGGTCAATGGAAAAAATAATTTATAGGAGTGGAGGTCAAGATCATCTTAAGATTGGACCAGATAAGGTGGTTTGGGTAAGGCCCTATCCTGTGTAAGGGAGTTTGGAGATCTCTGTAAGTTTGCCTCAGTAGAAATGAACATTTTAAGCAAGTTCTCTGTGAAAGTGTCCTGGATAGGCAGAATTGGATGGAAGCAAGAAACTACATACTCTGGATATAGAATTGAATCCCTCTTCCATTCAGACAGCTATGGTAGGAAATTTGGATAACAAATTCTATGGTAATACCTAAGAATTATTTTGAATAATTCCTCTCAGGAGATGTAACAAACCTCAAATTACTTGCACTATTGCTCTCACTGGGAACTTGGTTGTCCTTCATTCTGGCTGTTGGGGAATTCTTTCAACTGAAAGAAACAGTACCTCTTGATAGAGGTGTAACTACCAGAAGGGGTCTAATGACTGTGGGTCAAGGATTGGAAGCCAAACTATAAGCGAAGAAACTTACTAACATGTTATGGAATATTGCTTTTATTGAATAGCAGCTTCATTTTCCTAGCATATAAATTTGGTTTTTATGACGTTTCAGAGAATCAAGTACATAGCCAATCATCAACATTCTGTAGCAGCTTAGGATAGAAAAGTAAAGCATTTGACAAAAGAAGGATGAGTTGAGAGGTGTGTGTGTGTGTGTGTGTGTGTGTGTGTGTGTGTGTGTGTGTGTGTGTGTGTGTGTTGGGGTTGTGCATGGGAGATCAATCAAGGGAGAAAAAGGGAGTATTTGGAATGCAACTGGTAAAATTTATTTTAAGAAAATATTTTTTGTTCAAGGATATGGGGAAAGGGATGGGTGTACTTTCCCAGGCTTTAGGGATTATCAGTCCCCCACTATCTATGGGCCCAGAGTTCTGGAAGCAGCATCTGCTGCTGCTGCTGCAGCCACCACCTCCAGCACTCTGGGGCTGGGGTCAGATCACACTGCTCCTCTTTCACCCAGGCCCTACAGTGTTTTCCCACTGACATTTTTGGAGTTTGTGGATTGAGAAGTCTGTCAACTGCTACAGCAGCCAATGGTTCAGTCCCCTGAGGACTGCTCTGGACCATCTGTGCTGGTACTGCCCATGCTAAACTGTGATCCCCCTTCCTGCCTGGTGCAAAAGAACCTTCCTGTTGACTTTCCAAGTTGTCTTGGCCTAGGGATTTGTTTCACTCTGTCATTTTGTGGGTTCTGTAGCTCTAGAATTTGTTTAAAGTCATTATTGACAGGTATTTGAAGGGCTTTGGGGGAGAGCTCAGGGAAGTCCCTTTACTCTGCATCATGCCTCTGCCCCTATTCTTTCTTTCCTTCCTTCCTTCCTTCCTTCCTTCCTTCCTTCCTTCCTTCCTTCCTTCCTTCCTTCCTTCCTTCCATCCTTCCTTCCATCCTTTCTTCCAGAGTGTCAGGGAGAGGTGGTCAACAGTGTCAAAGGCGGAAGAAAAGTCAATGAGAATAAGAATTGAGAAAAGGTTACTGTATTTCCCAATTAGAGACGGTTAATAATTTTGGAAAGAGTAGCTTCACTTCAAAGAAAAGGTCAGAAATCAGAGTGTAGATGGTTAAGAGAATTAGAGGCAAGGAAGTGGAGGCACCTATTATAAGTGACCTCACAGAATTTAGTTACAAAAGGGAGGAGTAAGGATATGGAAGGCTAGTTGGTGGGAATGAATGGGTCAAGTGAAGGACTTTTGAAGATGGGGGAGATATAAGCGTGTTTGTATGCTTTAGGGAAGCAGAGAACAGAGAGACTGAAAATAAGAGAGTGGACATGACAGAGGGGACAATCTTCTGGAGCTGACAGGATGAAATGGAATCACTTGTGCATGTAGAAGGGTTTACCTTGGCATAGATAAGGCCCATTTCTTTATGTGAGCCAAGGATAAAGAAAGAGATATTGACAGAAAAGACCTGAAGAGTATGCGATGTGGGGGAAGGGAGAAGAGAGAGAGCTCATGTAAAATGGCCTCAATTTCTTTCAGTAAAATATGAAGCAAGGTTCTCACCTGAAAGTGTAGGGTGAGGGTGTGCCATAAAAAGCATGAAAAGATTTGCAAAAGGCACTGTGTTGAGTGGGATAGTGAAGCGATTAGTGAAGTGTAAAACGGTTCCCTTGCCTCATTGAGGACCCAATGAGATTATGTAAAATAAATTTGTAATTGATCCAGTCAGCATGGTTTCATGTTTTTCTCTAGTTTTGTTCAAAATCAAGCATGTAGGAGTGAAGGCAGAGGATGGTGAGACTGAGGTTTGACAGAACAAGATTTTAAGTAGGGCAGAAAGAAAAGGTCAAGAGTTGAACTTGTTAACCAGGGAGTCGACAGGGAAGAAAGCACCCAAACCATTCCAAGCATTGATGATAGAAACCAGCAGAAAGTTGAGTGGGGTCAGATTTGTGTTCCTGACTGCTGGGCAAACATTTATGACGCTGGAGGTCAATGGGAACTAGAACAAGAGGGAGAAACTTCAGACCAGAAGCACTTTAATCTGTTCCAGTATTTGAGCCGGAATGTTCATATGCCAGAAAAACTCTGAAGTAGCCCCTTCTGCATATTAACATGGGGTCCTCCTTTGGAAAGGCTAGCTATGGCACCTCTTGGAAGCCACAAAAAACTGTAGGCAGAACAACAGATCCAGAGCTAACTAAGAGGTGAATAGCACACTGAGTGACAATCAACATTGACAGCCAGAGAATGATAGAGGAGTAACAAGTGCTGCCTGCAAAGAACCATGGAGAGCTCCAAGAGGCAAGACAATGTGGGAGCTGAGCTCTGCCTGGATTGTGATTACTGAGTCTATGCAGGTCTCTGGGGATAGATTCCTCATCAGTAGGTGGTATTATATTCCACAGGCTCAAATAAAAGTGCTCTTTATTTTCTTTGACCTTTAAATAAACTTCTCTTCTTTGAGCTTTGTGTACTACCTGTTTATAAAGAGAGATGGTGACAATTCCCTATTTCACTTCAGAGAAGAAAGTGGCATTTAAGAGTTACTGACATGAGTTTACAAAGTATACATGTTGAAATAAATACACACATTAACAAACTGATACACATAATGATTGATAATAAATACATGTTTAAGGACTTGTAGAATGAAAAAATCCTTTAAACTATATGTTAGGTATTCTGAGAAAGGGTACCAAATGTTAGCAGTATGTGTTATCATCTGACAAGGGTCATATTCTAGTTTTGGAATGTGTGTGTGTATGTGTGTGTGTGTGTGTGTGTGTGTGTGTGTGTGTGTGTGTGTGTGTGTGTGTGTGTGTGTGTGGTGGAGGCACAATTACTGGTCTCTCTCATACTTAAATTCATCCAGAGTCCTAGATCTCAGTAAACTGGACCCTGAGAAGTAACACAAATGAATTGAGATGTTATCTTTCTGTTGTGAACAGGATTGGACTTCCTTCCATTCAAAACTGACTTGTTCCTTTAAAAGGGTAAACACCACCAATGAATGTAATATCTAGCTTAGACTTTATGCTACATATTACTATCATTGCCCTAGCATCTTCATTCTTGTTACATCTCATTCATATTAATATATATATGAATGAATAACATGCATAAATGTTCATATTCATATATGTATATATGTGTGTATATACATATATACACACATACACATATATGTGTATATGTGAATGCATGACATTTAGAACGATGTGTAGCAAGAATGAAGACTCTAGGACATAACCTGAAAAATTGACTATTTTGAAAGCAATAGATAAGACTTAAAGACAGTCAGTAGAAGAGCTATGTATGCAGGACTTCCCTGGAAGCCCAATGGCATCCTGAAGGGACTTCAATTTCACCTTTGCAATATCCTCTGACACTGCGACAACTCTGGTTCAGGCCCTTGTTACCTCATACCTGTACTATTACAATAGCCTGCTGAGTTACTACAATAGCTCTTCACTTTCCCTTCTGACCGGACCTGCTCAGTAGAAGAGTATATAACAGTTTTTGTATTGTTTTGCTTTTCTTCTGTCTGTCTGTCTCTGTCTTGCAGAAGTAAAGAGATCACTGGCCTTTAATGCATTAAGTAGAAAAACTTGGGTTGTACTTGACACCTTTCTGGATAGAGGCAATGTGGTCATAGAATTTTAAAGTAATCTTAATATAAGTCCTATAGGCAAACTTAACTAAGTCAGTCTGTTTTAATTTCCTTCGTAGTATGATGACCTTAGCTGGCCTTTTCAAATATGACTTTGTTACTGCAGCTATCAACCATTATTAAGCCATTATCTTTCTCCTGAAGAAGTATTAGTTATAACTTCACATTTTAAGAAAAAGAATCTCCATTAATTTTACAAGTTTTTCCTCCTAGGCCTTTAAAATAAATCCCCTTTGTATGACAGAGAGAGAGAGAGAGGGAGAGAGAGAGAGAGAGAGAGAGAGAGAGAGAGAGAGAGAGAGAGAGAGAAACAGAGAGAGAGAGAGAAACAGAGAGAGAGAGAAACAGAGACAGAGACAGAGACAAAGATTGATTCCTCATAACACTGGGGTTCCACATGAGCAGTCTATAAGATATTTTATTTTCTTTACCACATTTTTGACAAATATCCAGTATTTATTCTAAGTAAGGCATACTATTTGACTTTCCTTTAGTCTGCATGTTATCCTAGCTTATCTTCATTCTATATATTTAATTTTATTCACAAGTTCATTCCAGTGGTTTAACAATTAAAAAAACCAAATTCAATTCAATTTAATTCTCAATGAAAACATTACTGGTTCAGGCTTCATTTTTGCTTACCTCCTATTCTTAGAGTTGAAAATAATTTTATCCAAGTTGTCTTCTACATTAGCCTAACAGGCATTCTTACACTCCTACTATTTGCATTCCAGTGTTGTCTGGGCACATTCCTGAGGGACTACTGGAGCCTCCTATCTACCAGAGGAAGAGTAGGATAACAGTAGTGGTGCCATATAGAATCTCCAAGGTTAGTATTATGAACCTCTCCTATTAGCACAGACAAATGACAGTTTTCTGAACATACTGGAATATTGTCCAAATGTCCGATATGAACACTTGTTTTGTAAGAGACACAATTTTTAATATAGGCAAATGAAAAGAAATTTGTATTTCATCAATCAGTATTTATTAAATGTCTACTATGGGCCAGTCCCTATGCTAAATACCAGGGATACAAAAAGAGCCAAAAAAATAGTGCCTGTCCTCAAGAGGTTCACAATCTATTAGGAGAGGTAAAATGCAAAAAAAAAAAATGCACAAAAAAAATACAGAATAAATAAGGAATAATTAAAAGAGGGAAGGGACTAGAATTAAGAGGGGTTTGTAGAGGCTTCACATGGAAGATGAGACTTTAGTTAAAGGAAGCCAGGGAAGTCAAGAGGTAAAGATGAGCAGCAAGAGCTTTCCGTTCATGAGGGAGAACTGGAGAAAATGCCCAATCAAGAGATAGTTTGTGATAGACAGCGTCTAGTTTGTGGAACAACCAGGAGGCTAGTGTCACTGGATTGAAGAATACCTATTGGGGAATAAATCGTAAGAAGACTGGAAAGGTAGGAGAAGGATAGGTCATGAAGGACTTTGAATGACAACCAGAGGATGTGGAATTTGATCCTGAGGGTCCTGGAGTTTCTTTGGAGGAGGTGACATGGTTGGATCTGCACTTTAGGAAAATCACTTGGATGACTGAAGAGGATGAATTAAAGTAGGGAAGAAACTTGAGGCAGCCATTGTAACAGTCCATGCATGAGGTCCTGAGGGCCTGCACTGGAACTGTAACAGTGTCAGAGAATGAAAGGAGAATATTCATATGATTTACCAAAGTGAAATACCTTGGTAAGAAATTGGATTTGGGAGGTGAGAGATAGTGAGGAACTGAGAATAACACTTAGGTTGTGAGCCTGAGGGACTGGGAAGATAGTGTTTCCCTTGACAGTAATAGAAATGTTTGGAGGAAGGGAAGGTTTAGGGATACATATATTAAATTCAGTTTTGGACATGTTGAGTTTCAGATATCTCCTGGATATCCAGTTTGTGATGTCTGAAAGGAAATTAGAGATGTGAGATTGGAAGGCAGCAGAGAACTCATTCCTGATACAATATTGGGCCCTTTTCAACTTTTTGTGAAATGAGCATATTTTATGGGGTTAGGGATAAACATTGCTGCTTCTCAATTTACTGACACCCATACTTTTTAATTTTTCCACAAATCCAAGGAATGAGAATGAATAGCTTGACTTCCCAATATCTGTTTCCTTCCTCACATTCTGGAGAGTTTCTCTAAAATTTCCTCCATCAATACTTCTTCATAATGCTTCTATAACTCTTCTATATGAAACTATGATTAAAGATTTCCCTCATTTCCATAAGATCTACATACTTGCTTCAGTGTGGGAGTGAAAGCTGGATACTGTCCAGCTTCCAAGAACTGTAGGAAATGGATGAGAAGGTTCGTGTAGGGAGGGCCATCTTTTTGGAACGTGTTTAGAGTTGCTATTCTTATATCTGGGTGACCTCATGGAAGCGAGATGGAGGAGGGATGATGTGACTCATGCTGTAGAGCTTGCATGGAGACATGATGGATTCCATTATTGGCTTTAAACATAGAAGAGCCTGCTTACTCAGCTCTCTTTCTTTTTGGCTGTGAATCATGAAGGACTGTGTTAAGCTACATTCTGAAAGACATTTGGGGAGATGTGGCTGACCCACTTTCCCACCCCTCACTACATGCAACTGAGAGCATATGGCAACTGAAGCACATGTCCGTCTTAGACAAATCTGAAACTGTTTAGGCTGCCTCTTTTGGGTTTGCTCTTTCCTGATTGTAGGCCAAAGACTATGTCCTGGGATGGAAATGCCTCTGCTTTTGTTTGTCAAATGTATGAGTGTCCATTACTTAACCCTCTTTTTTTGGGTACAAATTACTTATTTGTTTCAATTTAATTTATATTGCGTTTTGAGCATTTTTTTTTTTTACTTATCTCTTAATTCTGAATGTATTTTCTCCTCTCAGCTGCTCCTACAGGGGCCTAATAAGGATCTATATTAAGCTTTTTCCACTAATACCAAACTTTCCAGAGGGGTCAGTACCCATGCAGTGGGATTGATTCAGGAACTCAGGGAACTGCACTCTAGATATTCTTTGGAGTTTTCAAACATGGCTTGAGCAAACAGACATTGTATCTACTACTGATTCCTTATTTTATCGATCCCATCTTTGTTCTTCAGACCCAAAGTATCTTTTTCCTGGATAGATATTCATTTAATAGCTTCTTTGTCCCCTTTCCCCTAGAAAGAATGAGAAAGACCTTTCGCCAACAGGGTATAAATGACTTTTATCTTTAATTTCTGCATAAGCAGCCAGAGAGGAAAAGTACATGTCCTCCTCTAATAAGATGTCAATAGTCCACTTTCTTCTCATGGTTAGCTTGATTCTTCTTTTAAAATTACCTGCCTAGTATGCTAGTTACTCCATTAATTGATGGAGGTAAGACAAACACACACCCCACTTTATTATAAAGAGCCTCTCCTTCACTTAGCATTATGGGTAGAGTGTAAGGCTTGGAGACAAGTATAATTTGATTCAAATTGTGCCTCAGAAATTTACTAAATGTATTACCACAGATAAGTCACAACTTCTCTTAGCCTCAATTTCATCATCTATAGAATGGAGATAATGGAGAATCTACCTTATAAGGCTGAAATGAGATTATTTACATGTGGTGTCCCAGGGGATATCAAACAGATGTAATGATCCCTCTGAGCAATCCCCACTTACCTTGATATGGGTCTCCAGAAGCTGGCTGATTACTGCTATTCTTCAGGATTTAGGGTAACCCTGAGGGGTTGGGAATCCTTACCTATCAGTCATTAAATTCCACCATTGTGCCTCCCAATATCATTCAACTAGTTGACATTTCTGTAACATCAATTAACCAAGTAAAAGCAAGTCACATTTACAAAATGATATTTACTGAAAAGGAATAGCAAGGACAGAAGTATATTGACATCCCACCAACCAATGGCATTCTCTGTACATGTCCACTTGGTTCCTGGGGAGAGTATATTTGAACTTAAAAGTGGTCATTATAAAATGTTCATTGCCTTTCCCCCACCACCACTAGGGGTACTTCCTACTTCCTAGTGCTCTTTTTCTCTCTTTGCAAAATCCCCACCAAATTTCCTTCTGAGTGTAATATAGCCAATCAATGAGCTATTTGCTTCTTTGTTCAACTGGTATGGCTCCTTAATGGGTCAGATCAAGCGGGTAACTCTTTGGGGATGCTTTGGTTTTCTCACCAGACTAGCTACTGCTGCCATTGATTCTGGGATACTGCTTGTTAGTGGGACCTAGAATACCTGTGATTCACTAGTCTCGCCAGTTATCTGGGCTCTCTTATCTCAGGAGACTCATTCACCTAAGATCATAAAAGAAGAAATACAACAGGAAAAGATACTATGCAAACATAGGCACATAATGATCTGGTAGAGATATCACTTTTGATATTTAGATTACTAACTACTTTGTTTAACTCCATTGTTGTTTATCCTTCATTTTCTAAGAGGACCAAAGACATCATAGGGTGATGTTTTGACTTATGCATGAATTGGATTAAAGTGAGGCAGAAAAGCCATCAGCTCATTCTCTCTTCCAGAGTCATTGACATTCAGTGGCAGGATAAAAGTCAAGATGAGTGCCAATGGCCCTGGATTCAGTAGAAGATTTTGGCATCTTTGAAGCTGACCAAGCTCTAAGCACTCCACAGTGCCTGCTTCAGCTGCCTTCATGGCCATTAGAACAAATTGTTCTCATATTTCCATTCTGCCAGGGGAAATCTTCACATGCCTGGGGTAGACATTTCCCTAACTCACTTATGAGTTTGAGTCCTGTCAGTTTCCCTCAGCCTGGTTTAGCCCATCTGCCAAGACAGTTTACTGGGGTGTGCACACTATACATGCTAGTTTCTTATAGCCACAGGCAAGAATTGGGTGAAAGGAGACAGCAAAGTTGAACAAGCAGCCCTAAAATGGGCTTGCAAGCCCTCATATCAGAAATGTTAGTTCTCCTTGAAGGGCCACATCCCCCCATATAACCTTTGTAAAATGCCATTACTAACTGTCTGAAGAACAAGGGCATTGAAGAGGCTATTAAAAAAAAAAAAACATATACCAGCCAAAAATGATCACATACTCTGTCAGTTAATTAAAATCGATTAGCCATTAAGTGATAAAGAAGCATTGAGCAAAACTTTCATTTATACATAAGGTTTAAGTGAGTTCATGTTGCCCATATGAATGCCAAACATATATTTTTTGTTTTTGTTTTTACCTAAAAGACTATTTTACACAAGTCAAGTGTTATGTTCTCACAAGTCAAGTGCTCACACAGGTCAGAAGGAGCAATACAAGGACGTTCTCAATACAAGGTCTTTCTGAAGAATTCTGAAATCAGTTGTGAGATGTGAGAGCACATCATGTCATGTCACATCATGTAGACACTGGCGCAGGATCACCCAACATGGTATACCCACATCAAAAAAGGCTCTGTGCTCTATGAACAATACAGAATTGCAGTAGCTCAAAAGAAACATAAGATACACAAATTTAGAGACATCTCCACTCCAAATGTTCATTTGGGCTATTTATGCACAACATATGTTAGAGCCCTCTGAGTTTATATTGGTCTGATCAGCCACAGTTGGACACACTATACCTTAACCCTAATATAATGATGTCATTTTTGTCCTCTTCAAGCATGAAGGACAACAATCAAACAACTACATATAACTCACAAGGAGACATGAATGGATTTCTTTAGAGTCTCCTCTATCCATCTTTCTCTAAGGGAGAATTTGATTTCTCTACGAGCAGAGCGAGAAAATGGGGCCATGAGATTGTCTGCTCTGCTCTACTAAAGAAGGATTACTGGGGAAAAGATATGCTTATCTTGTCCCTAAAATATTTTTAGTCCAAGAGAGATGATTTTTGGGTTCAGGTTGCACCCAGGTTATGTATACAAAGGCTTGAATCCCTTCTCACCAAGTGCCAGTTATATAAAGACCACATATAGAGTACTGGAAATAAACCTATATATTGAAGCTCATAGCAGACAGAAATCAGAGAAGTCATACAGATAAAAATAAGCCAGATGAAACATATGATAAATGAGCTTTCCTTCTGGGGAAGAGGGACAGAGACAGATGGAAACAAAGACTAAAATGGAGACAGAGACAGAGATGGAAGTGGAGAGATAGAGACAGAGAGACAGACAGAAAAGGAAGAAGAGTAGGAACAGGAAGAAGAAGAAGAAAATGAAGAAGAAGAAGAAGAAAAAGAAGAAGAAGAAGAAGGAGAAGGAGGAGGAGGATAAGGAGAAGGGGGAAGGGGAAGAGAGTCCTAGATCTCACCCAAGGGGAAATTACCTGAAGTCTCCCTGAAATATGCAGACTGAGTATTGTCTTTGTTGTGTTTGTCCTTCATTCTCAAAGATGATCATGACATCAAGATGATGACATGACTTGCAGTTGACTTTGATTTGAGTGAGGAAGGGCTATGCAAGGTCACCAACTTCATTTTCTCCTCCTAAGCCATCTGGGTCCAGTGGTCTGATCTTCATCAGGATGACTGGAGATGGTCCAGGATGCAATGTGAGACCCTGACCCTTTCAAGCTAAGGTCCTATAGTATTCCCCTTTGAGTGAGATACACCCATTCACTTGAGTGAGATACACCCAATGAATAGGCTTCATTAAGTAGTTGTTCAAAAAAATCAAACTGGGAGGAGAAGACCCTCAGAGTTCCTGAGTAAAAGAGAAACAATTACTATTCAGTATTTAAATCCATTGTGTGTTAGGTGGGTGGGGACTTGTTGTCCAGTCTATGAGATCCAGAGTGAATTGGATTTCAGGCTTCATCTTTGATCAAGAAATGTAGCCAGTAAACCCTGAGGGATAAAGGCAGTGCTTTTGGGGGTGGAACACCAGAAGGATGAGGAGGAGAGGAGCTGCTACTCACTCACAAGTTGTGTTTATTCTTAATTCTCCAAGAAGACCATGACATCAAGATGATGACATGACTTGCAGTTGACTTGGATCTGAGTGAGGGAGAGCTGTGCAAGGTCACCAACCTCACTTTCATCTCCTGAGTCATCTGGGTCCAGTGGCCTGATATTGATCAGGATGGCTGGAGATGGCCCAGGATGAAATGGGAGACCCTGGCAAACTGGGGATAGGGGAATGATCAAGGTTACTTTACATGTCAGTTTTTTCCCAGAGTCTTTCTCTCCCTTCAGGGACCTCTCCATGAAAACAATCTGGAACCACATGTCTTTTCTTTCAAAGCTGTAAGTCAGAAAACCAGGATCTCTCTTCCCCAAGCTCTTGCCAAGTCTACCCTTCATGTAGGCATAAATCACTTGGTAATCCATCTCTACCAATTAAAAGAGTCTTATGCAAATGGGTTTGAGCCCCTGGTTGCACATATGTCAATACCTATATTGTTTTTAAATCAAAATAAATGCATTCAGGTATATATTGTATAAGCTTTATGATTTGGTTTAGTTGAAACTTACTGAATACCCACAACATATTTAACAGCACAGTGGCCATATAGAATAAAGAATAATCTCTTGAAAAACTTGTAGAGGGAACTTCCTTGGGGATATAAGAAAAAAATAATTCAGCATGTATTTGTTGACTACTTATTAATTTTTTTTTTTATTTATTGAGTGTCAATGTGATAATGTAGAGGAATCAGGGGAAGAAAATGGCCATCTTTTCCCTTAAGGAAGCTGTGTTGGGGAAACACAAACCTTAAGTCCATAAAGCAGGGAGCAGTTTGCAATGAAGTGTTAGATCACCTCTAACCATGTTGTAAAATACACAGTGTAGTACAAACAACAGATCTGTAAATACAGTCATTAAAAAGTACATTGAACAGGCTATATTACAGTCTATGTGTGATTATGTGTGTTTATCATGTGCTTTTGTAAGCCACTGAAATTTACTAACCTTAAGTACAGAGATTATTTCCTCTTCTGCGATTCTTCTAAGTATTCACAGAGACTAATTAACAAGAGACCCAGCTGTTGTAGTGGATTGTGTTGGATATCAGGAAATCAAGCATGAGATGAACAAGCCTTCAACATGGCAGCATTTTATTGTTGCAGAAAGCACTCTAGGTAAAATCCACCATAAGCCCACTTCAAGTCCCTCTTTCAAGTTGGTCTAGGAGATAGTAATGTTACCTCCGAGGAAGATCAGGTTTCCAATCCTACTATTGTGGTCTCTTCTGGTGCTAGTGAAAAGGGTGAATCAAGTGGGTACTTAAGATAAGCAATTTCAGTCAGAGTATATTTAGGTGGGGACTTGATTCAGAGATTAAAACAAAAGGGAAACAAAACTATTCAGATTCTCAGGAGTCAGACAAAGAAGGAGAAACCAGAAGAAACTAGAGTTTCTTGAAAGTTATCTATCAGAGCTATTTCCTTGACTTTTTTTTTTTTTTGACATTTTTTTTTATTTAGCTTTTAACATTCATTTTCACAAAATTTTGGGTTACAAATTTTCTCCCCTTTTCTCCCCTCCCCCCCCAAACACCAAGCATTCTAATTGCCCCTATGACCAATCTGCTCTCTCTTCTATCATCCCTCTCTGCCCTTGTCTCTGTCTTCTCTTTTGTCCTGTAGGGCCAGATAGCTTTCTATACCCCTTTACCTGTATTTCTTATTTCCTAGTGGTAAGAACATTACAGTTGATCCTAACACTTTGAGTTCCCACTTCTTTAGCTCCCTCCCTCTCCACCCCTTCCCTTTGGAAGGCAAGCAATTCAATATAGGCCAAATCTGTGTAGTTTTGCAAATGACTTCCATAATAGTTGTGTTGTATAGGACTAACTATATTTCCCTCCATCCTATCCTGTCCCCCATTACTTCTATTCTCTTTTGATCCTATCCCTCCCCATGAGTGTTAACCTCAAATTGCACTCTCCTCCCCATGCCCTCCCTTCTATCATCCCCCCCCACTCTGCTTATCCCCTTATCCTCCACTTTCCTGTGTTGTAAGATAGGTTTTCATACCAAAATGAGTGTGCATTTTATTCTTTCCTTTAGTGGAATGTGATGAGAGTAGACGTCATGTTTTTCTCTCACCTCCCCTCTTTATCCCTCCACTAATGAGTCTTTTGCTTGCCTCTTTTATGAGAGATAATTTGCCCCATTCAATTCTCCCTTTTTCCTCCCAATATCTTTCTCTCTCACTGCTTGATTTCATTTTTGTTAAGATATGATCCCATCGTCTTCAATTCACTCTGTGCACTCTGTCTCTATGTGTGTGTGCTTGTGTGCATGTGTGTGTGTGTAATCCCACCCAGTACCCAGATACTGAAATGTTTCAAGAGTTACAAATATTGTCTTTCCATGTAGGAATGTAAACAGTTCAACTTTAGTAAGTCCCTTATGACTTCTCTTTGCTGTTCACCTTTTCATGGTTCTCTTCATTCTTGTGTTTGGAAGTCAAATTTTCTTTTCAGCTCTGGTCTTTTCATCAAGAATGCTTGAAAATCCTCTATTTCATTGAAAGACCAATTTTTCCCCTGAAGTATTATACTCAGTTTTGCTGGGTAGGTGATTCTTGGTTTTAGTCCTAGTTCCTTTGACTTCTGGAATATCCTATTCCATGCCCTTCGATCCCTTAATGTAGAAGCTGCTAGATCTTGTGTTATCCTGATTGTATTTCCACAATACTTGAATTGTTTCTTTCTAGCTGCTTGCAATATTTTCTCTTTCACCTGAGAGTTCTGGAATTTGGCCACAATGTTCCTAGGAGTTTCTCTTTTTGGATCTCTTTCATGTGGTGTTCTGTGGATTCCTTGAATATTTATTTTGCCCTCTGGTTCTAGAATCTCAGGGCAGTTTTCATTGATAATTTCATGAAAGATGATGTCTAGGCTCTTCTTTTGATCATGGCTTTCAGGTAGTCCCAGAATTTTTAAATTGTCTCTCCTGGATCTATTTTCAAGGTCAGTTGTTTTTCCAATGAGATATTTCACATTATCTTCCATTTTTCCATTCCTCTGGCTTTGTTCTGTGATTTCTTGCTTTCTCATACAGTCCTTAGCCTCCATCTGTGCCATTCTAATTTTGAAAGAACTATTTTCTTCAGTGAGCTTTTGAATCTCCTTTTCCATTTGGCTAATTCTGCTTTTGAAAGCATTCTTCTCCTCATTGGCTTTTTGAACCTCTTTTGCCAATTGAGTTAGGCTAGTTTTCAAGGTGTTATTTTCTTCAACATTTTTTTGGGTCTCCTTTAGCAGGGAGCTGATCTGCTGTTCATGCTTTGACTTCATGTCTCTCATTTCTCTTCCCAGCTTTTCCTCCACCTCTCTAACTTGATTTTCAAAATTCTTTTTGAGCTCTTCCATGGCCTGAGCCCATTGAGTGGGCTGAGACACAGAAGCCTTGATTTCTGTGTCTTTGCCTGATGGTAAGCATTGTTCTTCCTCATCAGAAAGGAAGGGAGGAAATGCCTGTTCACCAAGAAAGTAACCTTCTATAGTCTTATTTCTTTTCCCTTTTCTGGGCATTTTCCCAGCCAGTGACTTGACCTCTGAATATTTTCCTCACACCCACCTCACCTCCTGATCCTCCCAGCCAGTGTTTGGGGTCTGAGATTCAAATGCTGCTTCCAGCCTCAGGGCTTTGGGTGGGGGCAGGGCTGCTATTCAGTGTGAGATTAAATTCAGATGCTCAGGTGAGGGCAGGGCTGCCTCTCAGGCTCAGTTCCCTCAGGGAGTTTATGCACAGACCTTCAACAATGGATCCAAGCTCCTCCCTGCTTGGGGAGCTCTGGTCTGCCGCTGCCCCTCAGCTTCTGTCTCCCGAGGGGGCCCGAGCCATGGGGGCACCCCACTCCCCCCTCGACCCGCCAAAGGGACTCTCTCACCGACTCCCGTCACCTGTGGGTGGAGGTACTTGTGCGGCCGCTGGAGATCCCGTCCCTGAAGCCCGCTCGGATCTGTTCCTCTCGGTGCCGCGGCCACGGCAGGGCTGTACTCAGCTCCCAGTCCCGGCGCCCAGTCCACAGCACGAAGGACCTTTTACGAGAGGTTTGCAGGTCTCTCCGGAACAGAAATCTCCCTCGCTCCAATGTTCTGTGGCCTCTGGGTGCAGAATTCGCCGTGAGTTACTTCTTTGTAGTTGTTCTATGGGTTGTGGGTTCGGAGCTATGTGTATGTGCGTCTTTCTACTACGCCATCTTGGCTCCGCCCCTATTTCCTTGACTTTTTTTTTTTTTTTTTTGTTTTGTTTTGTTTTTTTTTTTTTGGCTTTTTTTTTTTTTAATTAATTTTTTTATTTTTTTTAATGTTTAACAATCACTGCCATACAATTGCGATTTTATCCCTCCCCACCCACCCCCCACTACCTCCCTCCCTCCCCACGACTGCATACAATTCTGTATAGATTCTACATATACTTTCCTATTGAGTATATTTTCACTATCGTCATGCTATGTAGTCAGACTAAGATAAATGAAAGAATCCGTATAACAAATCAGAACATGATACACAAACAGATACACATACACAAACATGATCTGCTACATTATGTGAGTGACTTCCATATTTCTCTCTCTGAGTGTGGAAGGCTTTTTGCCTTGAGGTCCACCATTGGGATTTTTTTTTTTTTTCAGAAGTTCTTGTGTTATTACAAAAATCTAAGTCTACCAGAAAAAACTCTCACACACTGTGGTTGTTGCTGTGCATAAAGTTCTCCTGGTTCTGCTCCTTTCACTCAGCATCAGGTCATATAAGTCCTTCCAGGCCTCTCTGAAGTCTTCTTGTTCATCATTTCTTATAGCACAATAGTACTCCATTACATTCATATACCATAATTTATTCAGCCATTCCCCAATTGATGGACATCCCCTTGACTTCCAGTTTTTGGCAACTACATAGAGTGCTGCTATAAATATTTTTGTACATGTGGGACCCTTTCCCATTTTTATGATCTCTTGGGGATATAGTCCTAGTAGCGATATTGCTGGGTCAAAGGGTATGCACATTTTTGTAGCCCTTTGGGCATAGTTCCAAATTGCTCTCCAGAATGGTTGGATGCGCTCACAGCTCCACCAACAATGAATTAGTGTTCCAACTCTCCCACATCCTCTCCAGCATTTATCATTTTCTTGTTCTGTCATGTTTGCCAATCTTATAGGTGTGATGTGGTACCTCAGAGTTGTTTTGATTTGCATCTCTCTAACCAATAGTGATTTAGAGCATTTTTTCATATGATTATAGATAGCTTTAATTTCTTCCTCTGAAAATTGCCTGTTCATATCCTTTGACCATTTATCAATTGGGGAATGACTTGTATGATTATACATTTGGGTCAGTTCTCTATATATTCTAGAAATGAGGCCTTTATCCCCGAGCTTAGCTGTAAAAATTTTTTCCCAATTTACTACATCCCTCCGGATTTTGGTTGCATTGGGTTTGGTTGTGCAAAAACTTCTCAGTTTAATGTACTCAAAGTTATCCATTTTGCATTTCATAATGCATTCTATCTCTCCTTTAGTAAAGAATTCTTCCCTTCTCCATAGATCTGATAAATACACTATTCCTTGCTTCTCCAGTTTATTCATGGTATCAATCTTTATACCTAAATCATGTACCCATTTGGACTTTATTCTTGTGTACGGTGTCAGGTATGGGTCTATGCCTAATTTCCGCCACACTGTTATCCAGTTTTCCCAGCAATTTTTGTCAAACAATGAGTTCTTATCCCAGAAGCTGGGGTCCTTGGGTTTATCAAACAGAAGGTTGCTATATTCCTTGCCTACTGCATCTTGAGTGCCAAGTCTATTCCACTTGTCTACCTCTCTGTTTCTTAACCAATACCAAGTGGTTTTGATAATTGCTGCTTTATAGTACAGTTTAAGGTCTGGTAGCGCTAGGCCACCTTCCCAAGCATTTCTTTTCATTAGTCCCTTTGATATTCTGGACCTTTTGTTTTTCCAAATGAATTTTGATATTATTTTATCCAGCTCTAGAAAGTAATTGTCTGATAGTTTAATTGGTATGGTACTAAATAAGTATATTAATTTGGGTAGAATTGTCATTTTTATTATATTAGCACGGCCTACCCATGAGCAACTAATGTTTTTCCACTTACTTAAATCTGACTTTGTTTGTGCAAAAAGTGTCTTGTAATTGTGTTCATATAGTCCCTGGGTTTGTTTTGGCAGGTAGACTCCTAAGTATTTTATACTGTCTACCCTAACTTTAAATGGGATTTCTCTTTCTATCTCTTGCTGTTGAACTTTGTTGCTAATATATAGGAATGCAGAGGATTTGTGTGGGTTTATTTTGTACCCTGCAACTTTGCCAAAGTTGTTTATTAATTCAAGTAATTTTTTACTTGAATCTCTGGGATTCTCTAAGTAAATCATCATATCATCTGCAAAGAGTGATAACTTAGTTTCTTCTTTGGCTATTCTAATTCCTTGAATATCTTTATCTTGTCTAATTGCTACAGCTAACATTTCTAGTACCATATTGAATAATAGTGGTGATAATGGACAACCTTGTTTCACCCCTGATCTTATTGGGAATGCATCTAGCTTATCCCCATTGCATATAATGCTTGCTGAAGGTTTTAGATAGATACTGCTTATTATTTTATGGAAAGTTCCCTTTATTCCTACGTTCTCCAATGTTTTTAGTAGGAATGGATGTTGTATTTTGTCAAAAGCTTTTTCTGCATCTATTGAGATAATCATGTGGTTTTTGTTAGCTTTGTTGTTGATGTGGTCGATAATGCTAATAGTTTTCCTAATATTGAACCAGCCCTGTAGTCCTGGTATGAATCCTACCTGATCATAATGTATTAATCTCGTGATTAGATGCTGTATTCGTTTTGCTAAAATCTTATTTAAAATTTTTGCATCTATATTCATTAGGGAAATTGGTCTATAATTTTCTTTCTCTGTTTTGTCTCTTCCTGGTTTGGGTATCAAAACCATATTTGTATCATAGAAAGAATTTGGGAGGACTCCTTCTTCCCCAATTTTCAAGAATAGTGTATGTAGTATTGGAATTAACTGTTCTTTAAATGTTTGATAGAATTCACTTGTGAATCCATCTGGCCCTGGAGATTTTTTCCTAGGGAGTTCATTGATGGCTTGTTCAATTTCTTTTTCTGAGATGGGGTTGTTTAAGTATTCAACTTCCTCTTCTGTTAATCTGGGCAATTTGTATTTTTTAAAATATTCATCCATCTCGTTTAGATTATCGAATTTGTGGGCATAAAGTTGGGCAAAGTAGTTTCTAATTATTGTTTTAATTTCCTCCTCATTGGAGGTGAGTTCACCCCTTTCATTTTTAATGTTAGTAATTTGGTTTTCTTCTTTCTTTTTTTTTGATCAGATTAACCAAAGGTTTATCAATTTTATTAGTTTTTTCATAAAACCAACTATTGGTTTTATTTATTAATTCAATAGTTTTCTTTATTTCAATTTTATTAATCTCTCCTTTGGTTTTCAGTATTTCTAATTTGGTATTTACTTGGGGATTTTCAATTTGTTCTTTTTCTAGCTTTTTCAACTGCAAGCCTAAGTCATTGATCTCCTCTTTCTCTATTTTATTTATGTAAGCATTCAGAGATATAAAACTTCCCCTAATAACTGCTTTTGCAGTGTCCCATAAGTTTTGGTACGTTGTCTCACTATTGTCATTCTCTTGAATGAAGTTGTTGATTGTTTCTATGATTTCTTCTTTAACCCAATCCTTCTTTAGAATTAGATTATTTAGTTTCCAATTGATTTTTGGTTTCTCTTTCCATGGCCTTTTATTACATGTAATTTTTAATGCATTATGATCTGAAAAGGATGCATTGATTATCTCTACCTTTCTGCACTGGATTGTGAGATTTTTATGTCCTAGTACATGGTCAATTTTTGTAAATGTTCCATGTACCGCTGAGAAAAAGGTATATTCCTTTCTATTCCCATTTAATTTTCTCCAAAGATCTATCATATCTACCTTATCCAGAGTTTTATTTACCTCCTTAACCTCTTTCTTGTTTATTTTAAGGTTGGATTTATCGAGTTCAGAGAGGGGGAGGTTGAGGTCCCCCACTAGTATAGTTTTGCTATCAATTTCTTCCTTCAACTCCCCCAACCTCTCCTCTAAGAATCTGGATGCTATACCACTTGGAGCATACATGTTTAGTAATGATATTGCTTCATTGTCTATGGTGCCTTTTAGTAGGATATAGTTTCCATCCTTATCCCTTTTGATTAGATCTATTTCTGCTTTTGCTTTGTCTGAGTTTAGGATTGCTACTCCTGCCTTTCTTACATGAGCTGAAGCACAATATATTCTGCTCCATCCTTTGACCTTTATCCTATGTGTATCCCCCCGTTTCAAATGTGTTTCTTGTAAGCAGCATATTGTTGGATTATGGCTTTTAATCCATTCTGCTATCCGTCTCCGTTTTATGGGAGAGTTCATCCCATTCACATTCACAGTTATGATTACAATCTGTGTATTTCCCTCCACCCTCTTTCCCACCATTTGTGCTTTTAACTCTCCCGTCTCCCTTCCCCTCCTCAATAGTATTCACTTTTCTCCCCCTCCTCCTGCAGCCTTCCCCTCCTTCTTTTAGCCCCCCTCCCTTTTAGTCCCCTTTACTCTTATTGCTTCTTTCCTCCCTTTTAGCCACCCTCCCCTTTCTTCCCCCTTCCCCTCCTACTACCTATAGAGCTAGTTAGGATTATCTGCTTAAGGTTATTGTTCCCTCCTTTGAACAAATCAGATGAGAGTACCTCTCAAACAATGCTCATCTCCCTCCCCTCCTTCCCTCTACTATGGTTTTGTACTTCTTCCTGTGATATAATTTGCCATTTTCTGCTTCCCCCTTTCCACACCTCCTATTACATTCCCTTCTCATACTTAAATCATATTTTTGCCATGACATCATTTACTTTATGCCCATTCCCTCTACATATATCCCTTTTATCATAATAGCTGCACAGTTCTCAAGATTAACTGGTAGCATCTTCCCTTACAGGGAGGTAAACAGATTGCCCTAATTGAGTTGCAAGTTTTTGTTTTTGTTTTTTCCCCTCTGTTTACCTTTTTATGATTCTCTGGAGACCTGCATTTGAAGATCAAATTGTCTATTGAGTTCTGGTGTTTTGGTCAGGAAGCTCTGGAAATCCCTTATTTCGTTGAATGACTTTCTCCTTGCCTGAAATGTTATGCTGAACTTTGCTGGGTAGTTGATCCTCGGTTGGAGTCCCAACTCCTTTGCCTTACGGAATATTGGGTTCCAATTCTTTCGATCTTTTAATGTAGAAGCTGCAAGGTCCTGTGTGATCCTGACTGTGTGACCTTGATATTTAAATTGTTTCTTTCTGGCTGCTTGTAGTATTTTCTCCTTCACTTGATAGCTCTGGAATTTGGCAACTATATTTCTTGGGGTTTTGAGTTTGGGATCCCTTTCCGGTGGGGAACGGTGGATTCTTTCGATGACTATTTTGCCCTCTGAGTCTAGTACTTCTGGGCAGTTTTCCTTGATGATTTCCTGGAAGATATTGTCCAGACTCTTTTCTTCATCATGGGTTTCTGGCAGGCCAATAATTCTTAGATTTTCTCTCCTGGATCTATTTTCCAGGTCAGTTGTTTTTCCAATTAAATATTTTAGATTTTCTTCCATCTTTTCATTCTTTAGATTTTGTTTGACTGACTCTTGTTGCCTCATTGAGTCATTAGTTTCTACTTGCCCAATTCTAATCTTGATCGTATTGTTTTCTTCAGTTAGCTTTCGCATCTCCTTTTCCATCTGGCCAATTTTTCCCTTTAAGGAGCTATTTTCTCCATTTAATTTTTGTACTTCTTTTTCCATTCGACCAATTTTCCCAGTTAGGTTTTGGGTTTCCTTTTCCATCTGATCAATTTTCCCTATTAGGTTTTGAGTTTCCTTTTCCGTTTGATTAACTCTTCCTTTTAGGGAATTATTCTCTCCAGTTAATTTTTGAACTTCCTTTTCCATTTCTTCAATTTTCTTTTTCAGATTGATGTTCTCATCAGTGAATTCTTTTTTTATGGTTTTAAAATCATTGGCCAGTTTTTCTTTTATATCCTTCTTCAGACGTTCCAGGTAATCTAGTTGTGCTTGCGAGAAATTCATAATCCCATCTGAGGTTTCAGATGGAAGTACAGTCTCAGCTCTGACCTCTTTGGTGTTTGTGTTTTGGTCCTTATCCCCATAGAAAGATTCTATGGTTTTTTCACTTTTCGTCTGCTTTTTCCGATTCATGATGTTGGCTGAGTGTTGTAGCTTTTGGTTCTTTCAGTCAGAAGATACAGATCTTTTAAGTTGAGTTGATGTTTGTCTAGGCTAAAAGCAGGCTTTTTTTTGTTGTTGTTGTTGTTGTTTCCCAGATCAACCCTGGGGTTAGCTTGATAGGTGTGTGCGAGGGGTGGTCTGGTCTCAGGCTATCTCCTCAGCTGGCCTGAGGCAAAGGCAAGGTCCAGGGGGATGGTGATCCCAGCTTCCCTATTGTCTTCCCTTTTCCCCTGGAGGGCTGGGGCACGCCTAGAGGCTAATGCGTGTTCCCGCCCCTCCTGGGGCTCGTCTCCCGGGCTGCGGCTTGCCTGGGTCTCAGTGAGAATTTTTCTCTGCCCTGGGTCATCTGTCCCTCCAGATAGCCTCCACCACGGTGGGAAGAATCCCCCTTTGCCACCTCTCCAGCCTCTGGTGTTATGAGACCACCCGCCCCCTTCTGCTGCTCCCACTGATCCAGGATCAATCTGGGGAAGAATTTTATGGTTCCCTCACGGTCATCGGGGGGGAGGGGAGAGCACTTACTGATCACTCCGGCATCCCAGCTTCTGGATGTTCAAGTAGTGACCCACTGAAGTCCCGTCTTTAGGCTGAAGATTTCAAAGGCTGTTGCGCTGATATCGTTGGCTCGGCCTGGCTTATCTCCTGCTCTGCTGGTCTCGCCCGCCACTCTCGGGCCCCTCGGGTCGCCTCCGCCCTGCCGCGCCGACCGCGCTGCGCTGTGCGCCGGGCTCTTACCCCCGTGGAACAGATCCCTCCCGTGGACCTTCCAGTCCAGCCTGGGCTCCGAATCTGTCAAAGTCCGTCTCCCACTGGATTCTACACCTCCAAAGTCTGGTGAGACTCTCCCCCCAGAAATATCCAAAGGAGTTTTTCCAGGAGCTTAGGTGAGTCGTTGCTTTCACTCCGCCATCTTGGCTCCCAGCTATTTCCTTGACTTTTGAAAAACTAATATACACCCTCTTCCTACCTGACCTACATGCATACCTTCCCTTTCAACTTGATATTAAATTCAATACAAATCAGTAAATTTTCTTAAGATTTATTATGTATAGGGAGTATACTATACAGGATTACATAAACAAATATTAATGTAGAGGCACTTAGTGTAGCACAGCAGATAAAGTGCTGGACCTGGAGTTAGAAAAATCTGAGTTCAAATCCTGCCTTAGACATTTACTGGCTGCATGATGGAAGACAAGTCACTTAATCCTATTTGCCTTAATTTCCTCATCTGTAAAAAGACCTGGAGAAGGACATGGCAAAAAACTCTAGTTATCTTTGCCAAGAAAACCCTAAATGGGATCAGGAAGAGTCAGACATGATTGTAACAACTGAAGGACAACAACAAAATGGGGACAATATTAGCACCTACCTCCCTGGGTTGCTGGGAGGATAAAATGAGATATTATTTGTAAAGTGCTTTGCAAACTTTAAAGTGCTACATAATTTCTATCATCATTATGCTAACTAGAAGAAGGAAGATTATCATTAACAAAATGCCAGGCTTCTTTGAGTAAATGGCATTTTATTTGGGGTTTAAAGAAGAAGAAAATGAAAAATGTTTGTTGGTGTTTCAGGAAGTTGTTCTCTTTACTAATTTATCTTCCTTTTGCTTGAGTGATGAAGAAGGAAGACAGCTGGTTATGCATCAATGCCCCTGTGCCTCCTGGAATGTGGTCTGGAATAGCAGTTCAAAGTGCAATCTTAGTGTGGATCACTAGGGAGAGCTCCAAGATGGGGCTACCAGTACCAGCCCTCAAGCATGAACAACTAGGCTGGTAGCCTATGTCTCTGCATATATGGCAGGAAGTGCTTCTTTCTCTTCTACTCTGCCCCTCACTTGAGTTCTTGCTTTGATCTAGAGTTTAAAGAATTTTTCAAATAGTGTACAATATTCCATAAACTTATTATAATTCTCTCATATTTGCCCTCCATTCCATTAAAAATGGTCTTTTCAACTTTATGATGCCCCCAAATCACATCTATATTTTAGCTTTCATGGCATAAAGCCAGAACTTTTACAATACCTTACAACTCTTAGTGACTAAACATTGTAGAAGGTGAGCAATTGTCCCTCCTGTCAGAAGCAGCTGTCCCTATTAGTGTCTGAGACATCAGTGTAATTCTCACCAAGGTAAGATCCATATGCAAAGGTTGTTTGAAGAGAAGAATTCCTGGGCTCCCTTCACAAAGTATTGCAGTCATAAATACAGGAAAAGCCATGGCCTTAATCTGCTGTGAGGAGAGATTACACTGTGATTTCTTTAGAGGCAGCTGCGGCTTCCTGGCCAGTGTCCAGATGAATTCCAGAATTTGAAGGTCACCACAGGTTTCCTCAAATGCTTCTGACATCCCCATGTGCTGTGCCCAGGACCCAGGGCTCCATAAATACAAGCTGCCAACTTACTATCCACACTGAATCCCTTAAATGGGGTTTTCTATAAGACTTTCTCTATCTCTTTTGATGAATCTCCTATTCAGGCATCTTCTGTGCTAGCCCTACCCAAAAGCCATCTGCTTCTTGTGGCTTCTCTCTCTTCCCTGGGTTTCCTTGGCAACACTTTTCCTGATTCTCCTAATCTCTGACACTTCTTTCTCCATCTCTATGGCCTCTTCTTCTGCATCCTACTGTAAATGAAAACATGGTTGAAGACTTCATACTCAGCACCTCTGCTTTTATCTATCTACCCATTCTCCCTAAGCAATGCTATGCTTTATTCATTACCTTTATTCAGATGACTCCCACATCAGTAAAGGGGTGTGTAGATAGAGTGTTGGAACTGGAATCAAAAAAAGTCCACCGTCAAATCCTGTTTAGGATCCTAGCTGATAAATCCTGGGCAAGTCAATCTCTGTCTCAGTTTCTTTACATGGAAAATAGGGATAATAATAGCACCCTTTTCCCAGGGCTATTGTGAAGATAAAATGAGATCATATATGGAAAACACTTTCCTTACCTTAAAGCATGATATAAATGTTAGCTATTTTTATTATATCTGAATCTCCATCTCTGACTTCCTTTTCAGTCTCCAGACAAGTCACCTAAATTTCAGCCTGGATAAATCAATCTGAGTGACCTTGTTGGTTATGTCAAACCTGTCAAACCCGCCTTTTTAAAGCCAGATTCATCTACCCATAACTTATTCTCTCTTTCCCTCTCTATCTCTTTCTCCTCTCCCTCTCCCTCTCTGGGTTGATTTCCCTATTCTTAAAGTAACCTAAGCTTCAAATATGAGTCATCAGACTCTTTCATCTTTTCTGCCTTCCTACATTTAATAGAGAACCAAATCTTGTCCATTCTATCCCTCTGAAACTTCGTATATCTATCCCTTCATTTTTCTTCTGAGCACCACTCTATTAAAGTCCCTCTTTAGCTCTAGCCTGAATGATTTAAACAGTCTTCTAAAAAGTATCCCCAACTTCCCTCTTTCACCCAATTTGATCATTCTATATGTTGCTGTCCAATTAGTGTTCC